>NC_056745.1:1034341804-1034424304 GCF_019279795.1 Protopterus annectens | reverse complement strand
TCTTTCCCATAACTTCAAGCTGTGACTAATCAGTTTTATCCCTCTGTAGTTACTGCAGCTCTGCACATCACCCTTATTCTTAAAGATAGGTACCAAAACACTTTTTCTCCACTCCTCAGGCATCCTCTGACTTTCCAAAATTTCATTAAACAATCTAGTTAGAAATTCCACTGCCATTTCTCCTAAGCACCTCCATGCTTCCATTGGTATGTCATCTGGGCCAACAGCCTTTCCATTCTTCATCCTCTTCATAGCTGCCCTTACTTCCTCCTTGCTAATCTGTTTCACTTCCTGATTCACTATCCCCACATCATCCAACCTTCTCGCTCTCTCATTCTCTTCATTCATCAGCCTCTCAAAATACTCTTTCCATCTACTCAACACACTCTCCTCTTTTGTGAGTACCTTTCCCTCACTATCCTTTATCACCCTTACTTGCTGCACATATTTCCCAGCTCTGTCCCTCTGTCTAGCTAACCGGTACAGGTCCTTTTCTCCCTCTTTAGTGTCCAATCTCTCATACAACTCTCCATATGCCTTATCCTTAGCTTTCACCATCTCTCTCTTTGCCATGCGCCTCATCTCCTTATACTCATGTCTACTTTCTTCATCTCTTTGACAATCCCAATTCTTCTTCGCCAGTCTCTTCCTCTGTATACTCTCCTGTACTTCCTCATTCCACCACCAGGTCTCCTTGTCCTCCTTCCTCTGTCCAGATGTCACACCAAGCACCTTTCTAGCAGTCACCCTTACTAGTTCTGCTGTAGTTACCCAGCTATTTGGTAACTCTCCACTGCCTCCCAGTGCCTGTCTTAACTCTTCCCTAAACTCCACTTCACAATCACCCTTTTTTAACTTCCACCATTTAATCCTTGGCACAGCTTTCACACTCCTCCTCTTCTTGATCACCAACGTCATTCTACATATCACCATTCTATGCTGCTTAACTACACTTTCCCCTGCCACCACTTTACAGTCTCCAATCTCCTTCAGACTGGCCCTCCTACATAGGATATAATCCACCTGTGAGCATCTTCCTCCACTCTTGTACGTCACCCTATGCTCCTCCCTCTTCTTAAAATACGTATTCACCACAGCCATGTCCATCCTTTTTGCAAAATCCACTATCATCTGACCTTCTGCATTCCTCTCCTTAACACCATACCTACCCATCACTTCCTCATTCCCTCTGTTCACTTCACCAACATGCCCATTAAAGTCTGCTCCAATCACTAGTCTCTCACCCTTGGGTACACTCACCACAACTTCATCCAACTCACTCCAAAATTTCTCTTTCTCATCCATCGCACACCCAACTTGTGGAGCATATGCACTAACAACATTCATCATTACACCATCAATTTCGAGATTCATAAACATCACTCTGTCAGACACTCTCTTCACGTCTAAAACACTCTTGGCATATTGTTCCTTTAGTATAAGTGGGAAAAATATAACCAGAAAAAAATAAAAATAAGAAAAACTGTACGTATGATGATGGAAACAAAACACACACTTAAATTTTAACTGATTTAAAATGGTATTTAAAACCAATTTGTACAATAAAATAAAATAAAATACAATTAGCCATGTAAACAATGTGGCAATTTTCTAAGTTCCAGTGCACTTTTAATTGAACAGTAGTAGTTTAGTCCAGGCTTCCTGAAAGAGTTCAGCTTTAATTGCCACATGAGTTCATGTTTCTCCAGAATATTCGGGATGTCTCCTTCAAGATCACCCATGTCTATGCGATCCAGGATCTGGAACTTAAAACCTGTGTGTCTTTTATGAAGAGAAAGGTGTTTGGCTAGTGCATTATATTTACATCCAGAGCGGATTTCTGACAGATTACATGAAATCCTACGCTTGAGTTTATTTACAGTCTTGCCCACACAGAATGCATCACATTCATTGCACTGTGCCCTGTAAATTACTTTTGTAGTGTTACAGTCACCCCCCCCTGCACTGGTTTTAATTATCTTCTTTAAATAAGGGCAATAAAAACTATCACCTTGCTGTATAAATATACAAAATGTACAATTAATTTCACATCTTTTAGTGTTTTTCCTCGTATGGTCTAGGTTTAAATTCAACAAAACTTCTTATGTTCCTAGCCTTCCTATAAACAAATGATGAGGCTTCACCTAAGATGTTAATCAAAAAAGGGTTTCCTGTGATAATGTCCCAGTTTTCTTCAATAATATTTTCGATACTGTGATAATCCAAAGTGTATGTCGGGATGCAGCTATTTTTGCATTTGTTATTCTCTGTGGAATTACTTAACATTTTTCTACTGGGGAGGTTGAGCGAAGGTGCTTCAGTCCTTTTCAGTTCTACAATGGGTTCCAGGATGTTTTTTTAACATCTGACTTTCATAGCCTCTCACTAGAAAATCATTCTCTAAGTTGTTCAGGTTTCTCTAAAATGGTTCCATCTCTGTGGTAATTCTAGCTAATCTATAGCCTTGGGACTTCACTACATTATACTTGGTTTTTGTAGGATGTAGACTTTTACTGTGGAGTAATAAGTTAACCCTCGTTGGTTTTCTGAACAGATCAGTGGCGATTCTGTTATTGTTGGTATCCTTGGACATCTGCATATCTAAGAAAGTGGTTGAAGTACAGCTATGGGAAGAGGTAAACTTCAGGAAGGGGATTGTTTGTTTTTAAAATCTCCAAGCTGCAAGGTGTCACCTTCCCACACAATAAAGATGCCATCAATAAAACATAAATAGCATGTGATATGCCGCATGTAGTCTGTGTTTAACACAAAGTCCTCCTCGCATTTGCCCAGGGCTATTGTTAGCTATGCTGGCAGCCATGGCAGCCCCCATTGCTATACCAGTTTTTTGTTTGTAGTGTTTGCCATTGAAAGTAAAGAAATTGAAGTCCAGTACAAGATTAATGAGATTGCTCAACTTTTGCAGTTGTGCCTGTGTACCCCGATTATGTTTCTTAAAAGAGACCATAGCTGCTGTTATACAGTAACTGTGAGGGAGCACTGTCTTCAAGGATTCCACATCAATAGTTAATAAAATACTGTCAGCTTCCACTGTAATGTTTTTTATTTTCTTCAAAAAATCCATTGAATCTCTTATGTATGACTTATTCTTTTCTGCTAGAAGTTTCAGCAAGTAATCAAGGTAAATGGCTTTGGCTTCAGTAAGGGAACCTCCACTTGCTACCACCGGTCTATAAGGTGGGTCTTCTCTGTTCTTATGTGGCTTTGGTATTCCAAAAAAGTAAGGTAAACTTGGGCATGGGCTCCATAAATAATTATAAAGATTTTCACTGATAAGTTTTTCTTCCCATAATGTGGTGAGATTAGTGTTCCATAAATCATATGCTCTTTTTATGTCATCCATGGTAAATAACTCATAAAATCTGTTAGCCTCCAGCATGTTCTCTATCTTTTGGTTGTAGCTAGTGGTATCAGTCACAAGTATACCTCCTCCCTTGTCTGCCTTCATTACACGCCTGGATTTATCATTGCCTAGCTGAAGCAATCCTTTTCTTTCTCCCTGTGTTAAGTTATAAAGTTTTTTCTTAGGAGGTTTTTTTAAGCAGTTTCCTGATATCCATCTCACATTTCACTTCGAAAGCAGCTAGTGTTTGATGTAGTGGTGGACAATAGCTGGTAGGCCTTTTTATAGTTTCATCAATAAGCTTATTTTCAATGTCATTACTTTTGCCATGAAACTGTACCCTTAAGTTGAGCTTCCTCACAAACATTTTAAGGTCCATCAGTACCTGAGCAACCTCACTCCTGCAGCTTGGTACAAAAGTAAGTCCTTTGGACAACACACTTTTTTCCTCTTCAGTCAGTGCTTTAACAGACTGGTTCCAGATAAGTGGAGCACCTGTTATTGTGGCATCTGTTGTTGTTGTTATTGTACCTGTTATTGTGACTGGTTCCTCAGTCTGAGCCTGGGACCTGGGTTGTAGTCGGGGTTCCAGTCGGGATTGCCCAGGTATTGCATTTCCCTCACCCCTGTCCACTGTTTGGCTCTCCTGTCTCCCTGGGAGTTCATGGATAGAGTATGAGACCTCTGGAATTCCTCCTCTGCTTTCTGGAATCTTCATAGGCTGTAGTAGTATTCCTCGCTGTGGCTGTGTTATGGGGAGACCTGGTAAGAGGGACAAGCTCTGGGGCTCTGGTGGTGGTCACCATTCTTGTTCTGGTACTGGTGCTGGCTTTGGTATTGGTGTGGTGGTTGATGTCTGTGCTGTCGATATTGGTCTTCCTGAAGAAACTAGTCTATGTGAAGGTGCTGCTGCTGCTCCTGGTAGCTGGATTGTCCGTGGTCCCGGTTGTCCTGGTAGGCCTGTAATTCGTCCTGTAAAACTCGCTGTCGGTTCTGGTTGCCGCTCTGGCTTATATTCCTGTCCTGATCTTTCTGTGATGTCAAAGGCTTCTGTGGAGTGTTGATAGCCAGAGGGGATTGGGATTGTGGGGAACGAGATGTTGGAGGGGCAGTCTCCTGCTGGTCCTGTATTGTGCCCCTGTCTGGTTTTGTGCAAGGATCTCCCCTGGGAAAATCCCGTTGAGGTCTGCTAGCATGACTATACTTTCCCTTATAACCCCTGTAATAACTAAAACCTTGTCTGTTGTTGTGGTTATTATTATACCCCCTAGTAAGTCTCCCAGGATAATCTTTGTCCAGTTGATCTCGTTTCATTTTATTAATTTTTCTTTCTTTAATGGATTGCTCATATCATTTCACTCTTTCTTTAAGCAGCTCAAATTTAGCATCTAGGTCATTGTGGTTCTCATTTTCCAATGTTGTTTTTAAAGATGTGATGTCAGCCTATGTAGCTTCCTGCACACTAAGGTTGTTCCTTACTAGCAGACAAATAAGTTTGTAGCTGGCATCCTCTAAAATATCTTCCCATTCCTTAGACAGTGAATCATCCATACTTTTCCACATTGGTCTTTTATTCAATCTAAGCCCCTGGGGTAGTGTCTTCTTATCTATGCTTTGTTGTAAATAAATGTGTTCCCAGTAGAGACCCTGCATGCGTTTCAGTTGCTTTTCTAGTTTAGAAAAAGTCTCTGAATTCATATTTTCTGGGCCCATTCTTCCCTGTCCATTTTTTGTATCTGTTTGTATCTGACCTGCTTCTGTATCATTCCAGATAGGTACAGTTAGTAAATCTTTTAGCCTGTCATCCATGTCTTAAAATGCTGGAATTCCACACCAATTTAGGAATCCTTTGACGGAACAAAAACCTTGGTCTCAGAAACCAAAGTACCAACAAAAAACAAGTAAGCTCCGTGGTATCCCCAAAGTCTCAAAACAACCCACTAAAGTGTAGTGGGTCCAAAAACAAAACAGTGTAAGAAACTTCTCTATGTGGAAGATTTTCAGTCCATATATTTCTAGTTAATCACTGCATATTAATCAGATCAGATAATAGTAGTAGAAGTAGCGAACAAACAAACTCATCTTAAGTCAAAACAAAACAAAAAATAATAGAAAAAATATAATTGTACAGCATTACTAAGTATTCTAAAGTAATCCAAGCAAGGCAGGCAGTCTATTTCCAGTCGAAAATCCTTTATTAAGTGCACAGACAAGCGATCCAAGTAAAACAAAAACAGAGTAATAATGTCCTCACAAGCTTTCTAACTATATATATATATATATATATATATATATATATATATATATATACACACATACATTTTATCAGGCATGGGAGTGGTTTATTGTGCTGTAAAACAAAGTGTTATTGGTACACATGTTAAATTCACATCCCTTCCCCCATCAGTTTGACATTAAGACGAGTTTAAGTTCGCTACTTCTACTACTATTGTTTGATCTGATTAATATACAGTGATTAACTAGAAATATATGGACTGAAAATCTTCCACACAGAGAAGTTGCTTACACTGTTTTGTGTATATAACACACACATCGCAGACAACAGCTACACTCGCTGGAAAGGGAATCTGCTATGCACAGTGACTTAATAGCGCCTGTACAACACTGAACCAGCTAAAAAACTTCATTTTAACTTTTTTTTTTTAAAAGCTGGGAAAGAAAGAACAGACAATGAAGCATACAATATTAAGATGACAAAGCCTTTGATACTTTGAAAACATTAAGAATCAATAATATCCCCGTTAACTGTATAAATACACTTTCTTTAGGACAGTAAAACTTCATTCTGTTCTTTTAAAGTCATGCAGTCTGCCTTTCTCACACCCACACACAGGCTACAGCAGAAGCCTGTGTGTCTGTATGTATTTAGAGAGTGCAGCCATTAATGTTTTGTGTCATAAAAAGACAAGTAATAGTTCTCTAAATTACGACTCAGAGGTAGTATAATCACAAGTATGTGACACCAGAATCTTACCTTATACGTTTCAAAGTACGCAATACTATTCTTCAGAAAAAAAAAACAGAAAGAGGAGAACAAAAGAAACGGAGAAAAGAAGCGTAGAGCTTTGAAATATGTAATTCCTGAGCAGTTACACAAACATTTTCTTCAGGGATAATGTAAAAATTAAGTACTATCCATTCAAATGTAATTGAAAAAGCGTATTAATTTCTTCTACAACAAAGCTTTAGCTCCTTGGGAGACTTAGCAGTTGCACACACAAACAAGCAGCAGAAAGCACAGCTGTGTAAAATCTTACCATATTGGTAGATGCCCTTGCCTTCACCGCTGCAGTATTCTTTACAAATGGGATTCCCTGCCATGAAGCCCACTGTCCGGCCAATTTACCAAAGTCTACCATTTCCTTAAGGTATGCTGAACGTCATGTGCACACTGCTTGCGTAGGGTAGGGTATAAAGGTGACGTTCAGGTGTACCATCCTCAGAACTGATTGCCACAGTAGGAACAACAGTCCAAAGAAAACAAAGGAGAACCAGCGCATCCAGGAAGGAAAAAAAGACCAGGGGGATGGAGGGAGGGAGTGAATACTGAAACAGTGAAGGCAAGGGTGAAGGCAAGGACATCTACCATTATGGTAAGATTTTACACAACTGTACTATGTCCTTACATTCACCACTGCAGTATTCCTTACTAATGGGAGAGTGCAAAAGCTCAAGAAGAAACTGAGGAGGAGGAAGCAGCAGAGATCTGTGAAGCCATGAAGAATGACATCAGCTAACCAGCTCTACCTCTGAAGATACTACTCAACTGGTAATGTTTGGTAAAGGTATGCACACAGAAGTCCAGGTAGCAGCTTCAAGAATAGAATTAGTGTCTAAGCCTTTGAAAAAAGCAGCAGAATATGTCACAGCTCTAGTGGAATGAGCCTTTATGGAAGAAGTGTAACAAAAGGAAATAGCCTTTGAAATCCAAGTGAAAATAGTTTGCTTGGAAAAAGCCAAACCTAAAGACCTAGGATGAAAGGAAACAAATAAATAACTGGACAGATTTTCTGATAGCTTAAGTTTTATTTTGATAAAATTAAAGCTGTCTATGCACATCTAAAGTATGCGGCACCCTCTCACTGTCAGATTGCGGACAGGGGAAAAATGTAGGCAAACGAATAGACTGATTAAGTGACAACTCACTAACCACCTTGGGCATGAAAGAAGGACTAATATGCAAGAACACCTTGTCCTCATGAAATATCAGGTAAGGTGGACAAGCCATAAGGGCTTGCAACTCAGGCACCCATCCGGCAGAAGTAAGAGCTAACGAAAGAACAGTTTTCCAAGAACAATGTTGCAAGGAAGCTGAAACAGCAGGCTCAAAAGGAGCCCAAGTCAATTTTTCCATAACGAAATTAAGATCCCAGGGAAGAGGAGCAGGCTTCCTGGGAGGTCTAATATTAACGACCCAGTTAAACTGCTTAAAATCAAATCTAGAAGTTAATGGGGGAGTTAAAGGCAGACAAGGACAAAGAGCTAATAAGTGGGCCTTATAGAAGAGGAGGCCAAACCAGCACTGAGTAACTCGCACAAATAAGAGAGACCCAAAGGAACATCCACAGAAAGTGGGTCCAGGTCATGAGAAAGACACCAAATAAAAAAACCTACCCCATTTAGACAAGCAAGATTTCTTAGCTTCCTGCAAGACCAGCAGCACGTCCTTAGAAAAAAGGTGTCTATGAGGGATCAAAACCCCATCACCCACAGTGTCAGATGAAGAGTAGACAGGTGGGGATGGATGAGAGACCCCTTATGTGTGAGAAGATCCACCCTGTGAGGTAACTTATGATGATTGCACTTGGCTAGATGCACAAGTAGAGGGAACCAGTGCTGTCACTGCCAAAATGGAGTTACCAACAAGATTTTGGGAGCAACCTGTTGAATCTTGAACAGGACTCTCGGAATGAGAGGAAGGGGAGGGAATGCATAAAGAAACATCCCCTTCCAAGAAAATGAGAGGGCATCCACCTTCCAGACCAGAAGACCTGGATTCTGGCATAAAACAGAGAAAGTTGTTGGTTCAGAGGGGAGGCAAAGAGATCTACTTGAGGAGTAACCCACTGGTGAACAATGTCCAGAAACACATCCCTGTGAACAATGTCCAGAAACACATCCCTGTGAAGCATCCATTCATGGGACTGAGTAAAGAATCTGCTCAGATTGTCTGCCACAACGTTACTTGATATTGGATAGCCAGATCCCATAAAGTGTCAGCCGGCAAAGACGGTAAAATCTCATACCACCCCCCGTTTGTTGATATACCATGACTGTGGTGTTGTTTGTGAATACCTTGAGAGGACCTGGAGAGAAGAGAGGAAGAAAGGCCTGAAGAGCCAGCATAAGAGCCAACATCTCTTTGATGTTGATGTGCTCCTTCTGCTGACAAGGTGACCACAGTCCCTGAACCCTCAGGGAGCCAAACGTTGCTCCCCATCACACATCTGAAGCATCTGTGAACAGATCCTGAGAGGGAAGAGGAGGCTGAAAAGGGAGCCTGGGATTGAGAGACAACTGCTGAATCCATCACAGAAGTTCTCTCGAGACACAGGAGAAGAGGAACAGGAAAGTCTACAGGATGCGCATGCTAAAGCCACACCAACTTCAGAAACCACTGAAACTTCTTCATGTTTAGGTTTGGCCAGAGGGAGTATTGGAATGGAGGAGGCTATGGACACCAGAGCTCTCAGTAAGTCCCTGGCTGTAATGGAGGCCAGGGGAATAAGAGTTTGAAAGAAAGAAATGAGAATTAATGCATCTGGAGGAGGCAGGGCTGTCAGCATTGGTACAGTCTGAATCCTGCAACCCAGAAAGACATGATCCTGAGAAGGAATCAGTGAAGACTTGAAGTTTATTGTGAACTCCAAGCTCTGAAGAAGAGAAATGGTAAAAATGAAGATTTTGCAAAAGGACCTCTGGAGAAGATGCCTGAATCAGTAGGTCATCCTAATAAGGAAAGATTTGGATCCCTTGAAGCCAGCAAAAGCCAATAATAGGAGCGACACATTCGGTGAATACCCTTGTGGCAGCAGAAAGGCCAAAGGGCAAAACACAAAACTGAAAATGCCAGGAAGCAACAGAGAAATGCAAAAATCCCTTGAAAAGAGGATGGATCAGAATATGGAGATAAGCATCCTTGAGGACCAGAGACACCAGAAAGTCCTGAGGGAGCAAGAAAGGAAAAAGTGTCTGAAGGGACAACATCCAAAAGGAAGGCACCTTCAGAAAAATGTTTAGATGGTAGAGGTCTAGGAATAGGTCTCCAAGTACCTTCTTTTCTGGGCACTAGAAACACTCTTGAATAAAACCATTTCCCCCCCTCTGGGACAAAGGCATATCTTGAATAGTACCCTGAGACAAGAGGTCTTTAAGAACCTCTGGGGAAAAAGGAAGTTGTTCCCAAGGAGGCTGAGGAATGACCATAAAAGAAGAGCAGGAAATCCAGACCATGAAGTACCCCTGCCGAATGAATGACAGAACTCAAGAATCCTGGGTGATTCGGAGGCAAACAGGAAGAGATGGAGAAAGCGAAAGAGAAATGTTTCTGGGAACATGTGGATAGTCAGACAGCACCAGGTTATTCAGAAAAAGGCTTAAGAATCCCTGCAGTCTGAGTGGCCTTAGCAAGAGCAGCCTGTTTACTACCCTTTTTACCTTTAGGAGGAGGGCGAGATTGCCTATGAACAAAGGCTGGCTTAGAAGGGCAGTTTTGCTGAAATGTAGGTATAGGAGAAACAAAGACATGCTTAAGCTCCTGTAAAGCCTTCCCCTTGTCCTGAAGAGACTTAAATAAACCAGAAGCTGCTTCACCAAACAAAAGTTTATTATCCAGAGGAGTATCCATCAACTTAGCCTTAATATCATCCGGGCAAAGGTTGAAGCCTAAGCCAAGAATATCTCCTCAGAACTGAACCAGAATCAGTGGCCCTAGAAGAGGCATCTGCTGCATCATAACTACATTTGATAGAATGATGAACTACCCGAGAGGAAGTCCCAAGCAATGAAAAAGCAGAAGATTTACTCTCAGAGTCTGGAATATTAGAAAGAAGTGGACAACCAGAAAAAAAAGAGCCAAGACATACCTAGAGATATGGGTCTGATAATTAATAGCCCTAAAAGCTAGGGTAGCTGAAGTATAAACCTTCTTACCCAGCCTATCCATGGTTCTACAGTCTTTGTCAGAAGGCAGTAACTTGGACGAAGAAAGCAGTTGATACAGTTTATCACAGGCTACAGACACCACAGAGGGGTCAGCAGCAGGACATTTAAACAAAAGGAACAATTCTCAGGCATCTTATAAAACCTATCAGACTTCTTGGGAGCAGGTGGCAGAGAATCCGGCACTTTAGAGGCATTGGAAAAAACATTCAATAAAGCAGGCAAGCTAGGAGGAATGGCCACAGGTTTAGGAGATTCCATCTGCAGTAACTCATAGTACCTCATATGGATATCCACAACCTAGACACAATTCCTCTTAAAAAAATTCCATCATCCTAAAGATTGTGTCCCCAAGGAAATTTCCACAGAATGATTATCTAGAGTATGAGAATCTTCCTCCTCAGACCCATAGTCTAAAGGAGAAGGAATCGGGATAGAATAAGCAAGGGAGTCATCATCAGAATCCACCTCAAAAGAATTCAATTCCCTGGGCATTTTAGGGGAAAAGAGGACCAAGGATGAGCAGGAACTGAAACCCTTTGAGGATGCCTCAATGACAGTAAACCATTAAATAACCCCTGAGTAAAGGCCTGCCACTCACTTTGTGGATCCTAGGAGCAGAAGAAACATAATTACCGGGTGAGCCACCAAGTTCATAATAACCTCAGGAGAAACACCCAGCAGAGGATGGGCAGCAGAAGATCCCAGTCTCACCTTATGCACCTTCTCCCCTGACGGCCGACCCTCGGGGCAGGAAGTTTCATCCACAGTACTTGCAGCAAAAAGCTTAAGACGCTGGTTCTCAAGATACAATGAAAAGGAAGAAAGTCTACTACAAAGACTTTTTGGGACAAACGTCTGACAAATTGAACACCTAGGCGAAAAAGACACTTATTGTTGCGGTCTTTATGGGGAATCAGTCTCCCACACTGCCATTTAACCTTCCTGGATGACATTAACCCCAAACAGCACAAAACATACCGAAAAAGTAACCAAAAACCCAACTGAGTACTTATATGCAAGTGTTAAGACTCCAGCAAAAAGGAGTAAGCACAGGAATGCAAACAAACAGAAAAACGGTAAAAACAACAGACGGAGGTAACAGCCCAATGGTTAAAAAAGCGCTCGGACTGGTGGCAAAGAAGTTATGAGGATGGTACGCCTGATCACCACCTTGATGCCCTCCCCTACACAAGAAGTATGCAGATGACCTTAAAGCAATGGTAGACTTTGGTAAACTGGCCAGATGGTGGGCTTCATGGCAGGGAATTCCAACTATAAGGAATACTGCACCAGTAAATGTAAGGATATCGTACAGTATTGCATATCTCCACACCACAGCATACACACTACACTTCAGAAAAACAGTTCAAGCTGTAGAGAAATCATTCATATGAAACTGATGACATTCTATAGCAGTGCCATCTTCCATACAGAGAAATGGAAGTGCTTCTATTTCTCAAATGCAAACTGATCAACCCAGCAAAACCATGCAGTAAAAAAACCAACAACATTTTTTTGCATATATTTCACCACATTTTAATTAGGTAATACTGCCAATCATTAGCGGACTGGAGTTCCGCTGTGGCGACCCCTAACCGGGAAAAGCCGAAAGGCACAAACTGAAAGAAGCTTCAAAGCCTCAAGTATTTAAACAAGCACAGATACTCTCTCTATGCATACATGTAACGGTTTACTTCCACGACTAGTGTGAAATTATGAAGCAGGGCTGACTGAAGTCACCAAGACAGTGAAGTCTGGCAACAGCAAAACCTACTTGACACAAGACATTGCTACCTCTGATGCTGATCCGTACTAGAATTTTAAAGGAAAACAATTCTAGACCTCAGTAAAATCCAAACAGAGGCAACACCAATAGCATCTATTAAACATCTTTTTAAACTTATTTTTGGTCTCCCTGCAGCTAACGATCAGATGACACTGGTGTAATGCCCTGGACCATAGACACCAAATGTCACCCAATACCCTCAACCTAATCAGATATTTGTCCTGTAGTCACGCAGGAGATTGAGGTATCCCAGGGCATCATCATCATATTTGCTGCCATAAGGATTTTTTATCAAAAGTCTACTGACATATTGCCAGTAAGACCAGTATTTGTGTACCCCAGTACTGCTAAGCTAGGATAGACAACACCAGTAACATCACTAAGGGATAGTTAACTCATTCCCTCCAGTAGATCTCTTTTGAGTGTGTACCTTTAACTCCTAGTGGGCGTGGCTTCAGCATTTAAAAATTGAAGTTATCACCTTACATTTTTAACAAATACCCATTGACAGAGGTCATATATCAATACAATTGTGTTTGCTATCATGTATGCTTCAAGATAAAATTTTCCAGTACCTTGTATGTAACATGGTTTTGGAATTATTAATGCAAATATGAACAGGCAATATTTGACGCCTAGAGGAGCAGTAGGGTGTAACTACAGAAACGCCTTAAGACGTCATTCGGCTGTAATAGGTGGTTTTGAATCAGTTGGCAAGTACACTAAAAAATTTTTGTTGAAGCAACTGAAGCAATTACTTTCTCCATGCTAACCAAGGACAGATGGTTCAGTTTCCTCCAAAATTAAAAAAAAAAAAAATGTTTTTAGAATAGAGACCAAGGAAACTCTCTTCAATGACAACAGTTACAAAAATTACTGCTTTACATGTTCCCGTCCCACAAATATTTACTTAAGGAAATTGTTACATGTGCCTCTGTTTTTAACAAGATCCTCTTTGCTATCACAGCTACAGGGTCTAATGCTATGAAATCTTCTTTGCAAATCACAGCAGCCACACTAAATTTGTTCTACTCATCAACTTGACTTGAAGTACATTTCTAAGCAACTAAGAAAACTAGTCATTTCTTCTCCCAAACAACAATCCTTTTCTAAGCTTGACAGAAGGTAATAAAAGTGACAACCTAGTAATTTAAAAGCTTTTTTTTTTTTTTTTTATCTGCAGGGTACTAGAGATGAGCAAAGATTTGTATTAAGGGTTGTTCTTTTCAGCTTTTCCCAGTTAGGGGTCGCCACAGCGGAACTCCAGTCCGTTGATTGGCAGTAGATTTTTATGGTGCTGAGGTGCCAGCCCGATACCCAACCTTCAACGAAGGCACGCCCATTCACGCATGTCTTTCAAACGCCACTCGACCGCGGGGAGGACTATTTGTATCTAGGGTAAAAAGATAAAATACTCCTGCAGTCTCAAACATTTATTATGGAGAACACTCATATATGGGAGAGCAGAAAATCAAGGTCCCGTCTCCACAAACCTTAAAAGCTTGATTTATATCATTTTGATCAAATTCAACAAAAAATACAGCCAATGACCAATTAAACTGAACACTACAGCATTAATTTTGATATGATCTCCTGGCTCAGAACCTTTCCATATTAGGCACAAGTTTAGAATTCGGGAAAAGAACTTTTCACACTTGCCATGTTGACACTTACATGTTGGCAGGAAATAAACCATCAGAAGCAGATTAAAGCAATCAAGAATCAGTCTTGAAATTATTTTTATTTATTTATTTTTTTAATATGAACACTAACATTTTTCCTTCCTTTTACACTTCTCCCTTCACATTCCTCCATCTGATGCAGCATCACTCAAATCATGTGCTTCTTTGCGACTGAGCAATGCCAACAGTTTTTCAAATGGGTAGCACCCTTTCACTTGTTCATAAATACTCTTCACGTGCAGTTTCCTTTCGTCCCCGACATGCACAATGCTTATACAGTTGTTTTACAAATAAAGTCTTATTGCCAATAAAAACATGTCTATGTCTTGATGGAATAAAGACAGCTTGAATAACTTTCTGTTAAAAATTCCCCCTCAAATAAATTTTCATTATGTTCCTCACTTCACTCCAATGTAGTCAGTGGTAATGATTCAGTTCTAGTCATTTGCATGCTTTGGAGTTTTACACATTTTCTAGATTCTAAGAATTAAAGCTTTACACATTAACAAAATAAGTCCCAATAGTAATCATGATAGCAATCAGCATCATTTCAAAATACTTCCTACTCAACCACAAAAAGGCTAGTTAACCATACCCACTGAAACCAAAGCTTCTTTAGCACAAGACATTTCAGAAACTTTCTGAATAATTTCTAGTTAACTACAAATGGTACCAGTGTTATGAATAAACGAGCAGCACTCCATTTGATGACTGCACATATACCACACACAGAAGTAATGGTGACGTCAAGTGCCATTCTATTCTGCTGCACCGCACTGCGCATGGCAGTCATTCCAACAGTGATCAAATTTATTGATTCAAAAGTAGCACTGCTTAATGTTTCTAAAAGCTTAAGTAATTTGCTCAACTCCCAGACTTTACTGTCCCATAAGCAGATAAAATTCCTTCTCCAGAAATAACACCATTACCAAAATCTATTTGAGCTAGTCCTTTAAAAGAAGTTTTTTTTTTAAAAACAGCATGGTGGTAAACCCAAGCAGTATCCATTTTCCCAACTGGAAAGTGTCTGCATGTCGTACAGCTTGGATAACCTGGTCTACATAGCAACCGACCAGTCTGTTTACCAAGGTTATGCTTGGTCTCCCCAGATGCAATAGTATTCATGTAATGCTCCCATAACCCTCCCTCTAGCCCCATCATAAACTTTCAAAGTGAAACTTTTGAAAGTAACAAATCTCCTTTAACAGTAATCGATAGTTGAAGAGGTACAGTTATGCTTAGCTTTCTGTTTTTTAGTGAACTAAATAGTGCAAAATACTGAATGTAGTTGTGTATCAGTCACTGGTATTGAAATTAATGGAGTATCCCCTTCATGTGCAGTTGGTATATGCACACAAACCAGCAGTCACTAACGGTAAGAATTTTGGTGTGTGTTTGTGTATCTAAACAAGCAGAAAAAGTATTGAATTTACGATGCCAGATGTTCTTGATTCAGTTATAATCAAATGCCTGCCCCTATTTTCAGTAACCCACTTAACTTTAATAAATGATTCAGCACAATGGTTGCAGATGACAATGTACTCACAGTTACAGATGACAAAAAGTAGTCAAAATAAAATGCAGAAAATCACTAACTGTTCCACTGATAAGTCCATTTGAAAACTGAGCATGTTGCTGCTGGAGAGGGTTTTGAAGAAACTGCAAACATGGATGTTGGACTGTTCATTTATAGTTCATATGAAGTTGATTTCCAAATAAACTCCAAAAGGAAGTGTTGGTTGTGTACAATCCCATAAAACATTTTTTGGTTACTTGGTCCATTGTCCAAAAGACATGACAAATCCTCAATGTTTGTTTCACAAGCAAGAAAAGATAATGGCATTGGAGAGTCAACAACCCTTATCTTGGATCAAGATGAAGTTATGGATTCACTCAATTTTACCTCCAAATTTGATTTGATTCAAAAAGCAAATCACTCACTTTCACTTCCAGATTTGATCTGGATGGCAAAGTGAAAAAAAGTCTTTGATCATCAATTCCAGATGCAAAGGTGTCCCTGTTTTTTTTGTCTGGTACAATTTGAAATAGGTTCTGCTGTTTCATGAGGGATGACACTGACTGCAGCGCAACTGCACTCATCATGAGAGACAGCGTTTTCTTGATGTGTGACACAGGGATCCAGGTGGACAGTCCTTTGCAGTGCATGGCAGAAATGGTTGTATGCAAAGCCAAGTAGGGTCCATTTCCATTTAGAGCATAAAGAATATTTTTGAGAGAAGGATTTAATGCAGATGAAATCTCCTGGTTGCAAGTCATGATGATCATTCACTACAGGCTGTCTTACAGCCTAAGAAACAGTTTTGTAGTAGTGCTGCAAAAATGGAACAGAGATTTGCAATATGGGAAAATAGATTCATCCACATTCTGTAAGTCCAAATGTTTAGGGAGAAGTGTAGCAGGTATTCTCATGGGTCTGTCCATCAAAACTTCATGAGGGGATAACTTTCTAGTATTACTAACTGCACTTTGCATTCTGGATAGAACTAAAGGTAAAGCTTTGAGGCATTTAAGACCATTGTCCTCACACAACTCAACAAGCCAAATATTTATAATCTAATTTGTCCTCTGCACAACTCCTGAAACTTGTGGTCTGTAAGGGTAAAGTCGAATATGTAAATGACTGAATACAAGGAACACCAAATCTTGATATCAATTCCAGAAGGAGCTTTCTAGCTACAGTGTTTGCATCATTCTTTGCACAAGGATAAGCTTCTTCCCATCCAGAAAAAGCAACAACAATGACAAATACATATTTAATGTTTTTCTGGCTGCCAGGATAGTTTTAAACACATTATGTTCTAAACATATACAAGTGTTTACAAAATGTTGAGTGACTTCTGAAAGGTGAGGGGCATAACAATCATTTGAAATCTGTTTTAACCAACTCAGTTAAGAAATTTTGTGGAGCTACCAACCATCCAGATTGCGCCACAAAATGTCCAGAGAACAGCTGCAGCCATCACAAATCCACCTCACACTTTCAATTTACTTAGTATGGTTCTAGAAAAATAATTCCTTAAAGAAATCGTGCTGCTAGTTTCATGAAGTTTACTGCTGCTCTCTACATGTAAATGCAAACAGATACTGGCTATTTGGGTGTATAGGAATAGAGAAGAGGGCAGATAAGATATCTAGCACTGAGAAGATAGAATTTGATGGGATAGAAAGTACAGTTGTGTACACATACCATAAATGTAAATGTTAGAGTGTATTCACTGTTGCAGTCATCACACTTAAGTTATCTGCCTGCAGGTAGCCCTCAGTCGGACTGAATATCGGAGTCTTGGGATTTCTGCATCGGATGCTGTCGCTTCTTCCATGACGTCAGGTTGTCAGGGGGTATAAACCAGGCAGCCGATGCCATTACATCAGTTTTTCTTGCCCCAGACATCAGAAGCCCTCCAAATAGGAAGCTAGTATATAGTGTGAAACACCACCAGTAAAAAGTAAATACCCCTGCCATAAAAAAATGGCCATATAGAGGATAGGTAGAAAGGATAGAGAAAAACAGGGGGCTGGAGGGAGGGAAACCAGGACTGCAACAGTGAATACACTCCAACATCCACATTTATGGTAAGTGTACACAACTGTACTATGTTCTCCGTGTTTCACTGTTGTAGTCATCACACTTGGGTTGATTCCCAAAGCTGACGAAGGGTGGAGGCATTCAAGAGGAGTTGGGGCTGGCTAGCTGGCCTTATAAGACTGCTGTAGCAAATCCAGCTCTGAATTTAGAAAAAATAGATGAGTGATAATGCTTGGTGAAGGTGTGTACAGAACTCCAGGTTGCAGCTTCCAGAATGTCCCTGGTAGGGACTCCCCTGAGAAATGCTGTAGAGGTGGAAGTAGCCCTAGTGGAATGTGTTCTAATCCCCTGTGAGGTAGGTTTTCCATGGTGCTTGTAGCAGAAATGGATGCAGTGTGCTATCCATTTGGAAATGGTTTGCTTTGAAATGGCCTTGCCCTTTGCCCCTGTAGCAAAGCTGACTAGCAGTTGGTCAGATTTTCTGAAAGGTTTCGTCCTGTCAAGGAAGAACCTGAACTGTCTGTGCACGTTCAAGGAGTGCAGGATCCCCTCCCCTTTATTTTGAGGATTAGAGAAGAAGGTTGGCAAATGGATGGCTAGGTTTAGAGCCACACTGGAGACCACCTTAGGCATAAAGGACGGGCTAGTCCTGAGGGAAACCCTGTCAGCATGGAAAATAATGAAGGGTTCCACAGCCATTAGTGCCTGCAACTCAGATACTCTTCTAGCTGAGGTTATGGCTAAAAGCAAGGCTGTTTTCCAAGAAAGGAATTTCAACTCTGCTGAAGCTGCAGGTTCAAAAGAGGGGAGCGTGAGCTTTTCCAGTACAAAGTTAAAGTCCCAGGCAGGGATGGGTGCTCTCCTAGGGGGCCTTAAGTTGTTAGCCCCTCTCAGAAACTGTTTGATGAGAGGGTGAGAGAATAGAGGTGGCTCAGTATTATGAGGTGAGATGGCAGAGGCATGGATCTTAATGCAGGAGAAAGATAGGCCTCTGTGGAGTAGCTCTGCTAGGTAATCAAGGATTTGAGGTAAGGGGGGCACACAGCTGTGTCCATTCCTTGAGACTGGACTCCAAAAGCAATATCTTTTCCACTTTTCATCATAGGATTTTTTAGTACTAGGCCTTCTTGCCTCAATAATGACGTCCAACAACTGCTTGCTGAGGGTTGCTGGTGGAGTATTCAGGGGATAAGCCAGGCTGCAAGGTTTAGGGTTTGCAGCTGTGGATGCAAAATCTGTCCCTCCTGCTGAGACAACAGGGAAGGAGTCTGACGAAAGTGCCAGGGTGGCACTGTTGTCAGACTGTGTAAGAGTGGGTACCACTGCTGGCGTGGCTAATGTGAAGCAATAAGAATTGCCCTTGGGCTGTCCCGTCTGATCTTGAGTAGTACCTTTGAGAGGAAGGGCAGAGGGGGAAAGGCATAAATTGAGAGGTTTTCCCATTTGAAGGATAAGGCATCCACCTTCCAGGCCCTGCTGTGAGGGTTCCTGGTGCAAAATTTTCTCAATTAGTGGTACTTGGGGGAGGCAAAGAGGTCCACCTCCAGTGTCCACCACCTCTGGATTAGAATGTTGAAGGTGTTGGGCTCCAAATTCCACTCGCCTGGGTCAAGGAGATTTCTGCTTAAGTCATTTGCCAGTGAATTCTGTTTGCCTGGCAGGAACTGAGCTTGCACATGCACTTGGTTGCTCAAGGCTGTGTTCCACAGGGCTATGGCTAACCTTCAGAGTAGGTAAGAATGGGTTCCCCCCTGTTTATGCATCCCATAACTGAGGTGTTGTCAGTTTTTATCAGCAGTTGTCCTGAAAGGATTAGGTATTTGAAGGCCGTCAGAGCATACTGTATAGCTAACATCTTGGGTTCATAGGCAGGTACTAGGCTATCAGCCCGAAGGCATTTATAAGCCTAGCTGGAATGTGTTGGCTTTCGCCGCCCCCTTAGATTAGTTCACTGTGCTTCTGTCCAGCAGACACTGAAGTGATCCCCTGGGTAAACTTTGTTTCCCATCCACTCGTCAAGGTTTCTCTTAAAGAGTGTTAGCGAGGAGCTCTTCCTAATGTACATTGGAATCTTGTTCCAGAGCATGGGAAGTCTCTGGGATAGGAATCTATCCCTCCAGCAAATCCTATTTATTGTGGTGAGGTTTAGATCCCTACAGCATGTGGCTTGAGGGGATATGGTTTTCTTTAGGTGGAGCATGTCCATCAATTCTGGGTTGGACATGGCCTTGTATGTCAGGCAGAGATCACCTCTGAGTAGGCGGTATGCAACAGAGCACAGCTTGAGTTTCTTCAGTCAAGCTGCATAGGGCATCTGCTTGAGGTCAGTGATCCTCTTGGTGAGGTAACTTTTGTGGTCTTTCCATCTGTTGCAGGTGTCTTGTAAGGTACACCCCAAATGAGGTGTTGTACTCAATGATGGGTCTGATGAGTAATGCGTAGAGGGGCACAATGATCTCTTTTGATCTGGATGCAAACCCTTTTGTGATTAGTTGGGCCACATAGGATTTTCTAACTACTTTGGCAATGTGATTATCAAAGGAGAGGTTACTATCTACTTGGGTCCGCAGATCTCTTATTACGTCTTCCGTATTTAGGGGGCTACCACCTATGTGGTAGGTTGTGGGTACTTTGTTTTTTCCAAAGGGGATGACTATGCACTTTTTGGCATTTAGCTTGAGGCCATGGTTTTGACACCAGGTATCTGTCTCAGTGAGACCCTTTTGGAGGATGTCTGTGTCCGCCGGAGAGTCAATTATAGCCCCTAGTTTGCAGTCATCTGCAAACTTGGTCAGCCATAGTCCTGTGCTTGCCTGAACCTCTGCGAAGTATATGCCGAACAGGAGGGGTCCGAAGACTGAGCCCTGGGGAACACCACTTGCAACCGGTTTCGAATCAGACCAAGCTCCCGCAACTCTTACCATGTGGGTTCTGTCCGTGAACCAGTTGGCAAACCATCTCGTGACGTAGGGGTTTATGTTCAGGCTGGTGAGCTTGTCTATAACAACTGAATGGGGGAATGGTGTTGAAAGCCTTTGAGAGGTCTAGACAGGCTGTGTGTACCTCCTTTCCCTCGTCTATAGCCTTGGTAACTGTTTCAAAGAAGTCCACCGGGTTTAGGAGGCATGATCTGCCCCTTAAAGCCGAACTGGGTAGGGTCCAGTGTTTGGAGGTTCCTAATGTCGCTGTTTATGAGATCCATGATGATGCGCTCCATAGCCTTGCAGACCAAGCTAGTCAGGCTTATAGGGCGATAGTTCCTGGGGTCGGTTGTGGCACCACCTTTGCGGAGCAGAATAGCCATTGCTGTGTGCCACTCTATGGAGAGGCTGAGTTTGAATAGTGTGTTTACGTGAGGGGTTAGTTCATCTTTGAGCTTGTGTAGACGCAGCCAGGGACACCGTCCAGTCCCACTGATGCTGTGTTTTTGACTTTGGAGCTGTTTTAACCTGAGTGTCTGTGATTTCAGGTGCACTGCATTCTTCTGTTATAGTTATGGGCCCTTTTGGGGGTGAGGGGGGGGGTGAAATTTGCACTGAATCTTACTGCCAGGATGTTGACGATATCGGTCGGTTCTGTGTATTTTGTGCCATTGTGCACTAACTCCGAGCAGATCTGAGAATTGCCACTTAGATTCTTGACATAGCTAAAGAATGCCTTGTGGTTATCTTTGGAGTCCTTGGCATTTTTTCTTTCGAAGCTAGCCTTGGATGATTTTATGAGGGATTGGAGTTTCTTGCTGATACTGATCAGGGATGTCTTCTCTTCTTGGGATTTTACTCTTTTCTGTACTAGTTTCCTCCTCCTATTGTATAGCTTGTTTATGGCAGGGGTCCACCAGACTTGGTTTCCTTTTCATGGAGGAGTGAGTCTTGGTTTTGCTTGGGATAGCATGATCCATGCATTCTTGTAGGTGCCCGTAGAGTGCATTAGTAAAGGATTTTGCAGCTTGGACAGCGTTAACCTTTGGCATGGGGGCTTTGAAACTTTCCAACTCGGTCTTAAGTAACCTGAAGTTTGCTTTTGAAAAAATTTTCACGGTGGTTTCTTTGACCAGGGGTGGGGGCAGAATGTGGATATCCACAGTGATTAGTTTATGGTCAGATCTAACCAGCGAGGGGTTGACCTCCGGTGTGGAACGGTCGCCCATGTTGGTGATGACCAGGTCCAACATGTTGTCACCTCTGGTGGGGGTGTTGACCAGATGATCCAGGGCATTTGAGTTTATAAATTCTAGGAAATGTTGGGCAAGGGAGTTAGTACTGGAGTAGTTCTCCCAGTTAATGTTTGGGGTAATTGAAATCACCCAATATCAGGGTGTTTGGTAGGACCTTTATGTTTCCTAGTGTTTCCATAAATGCGGAATGGGGGTCCTGGGACATGGTGGGTGATCTGTAGAAAGCTACAATTTGAATTGCAGTTTTGCCCGTTGTTAGTTGCACGTGGATGATCTCTGAAGCATCGTGCTGTGCCACTAACCTGGAGGTGTGGGTATCCTTGAAGAGCAGGAGAATTTGTCCTGGGGTCCACTTTCCCTGAATGCATTTGCCTGCCATGTGAGCCCTCCATGCATAGTCTGATGCATCTGTAGTCAGGGTTTGGGTGGCAAGGGGTTGAGCGAAAGGCAGTCTCTTGTTGTGGTTGCATGCTTCTGCCCACAAAGGAACTCTACCCTTAAACAAAGAATGATCGGAATGACTGTTTCCAGGTCCTGAGAATGTTGGCACCAAAGACTTTTCAAGTACTATTGAATTTTCTTCATATGCAGTCCTGCATATGGAATTAGAAGAATGCATGAGGCCATGAACCCTAGGGCTTGCAGTATTTTCCTTACAGATAGCTGGGTTTTGGTGGCCATGTGTTTGAAGTAGTTGTTCAAATACATCTGTTTTTCTGGAGTGAGAAAGGCCATCTGGGAAGTTGTGTTCAAGCTTGTTCTCAGGAATACAATTTTTTGACTGGGCACCAGTTGTGATTTCTTTTCGTTGATGGTGTACCCCAATCAAGATAGGAGTCTTTTTACAAATGTCAGGGGTTGAAGTAGTAATTCCGGGCCGTTCGCCTGTATCAGGCAATCATCCAAGTATGGGAAAATTTGGATATTTCTCTGCCTGCAGTGTGCAATGGCTGGAGCCAGGCACTTTGTGAATACTCTGGGTGCAGTAGATAGGCCAAAGGGAAGTACAGAGAACTGACAGTGCATAGAGCTTGCCCTGAAGTGGGGATATCTCCTGCAAGACCTCCCTTATGGGGATGTGCAGATAGGCTTCTTTCAAGTCTAGAGTGGCTAGCCAGGCATCCTTGGCTAGCATAGGGAGAAGCTGTTGCAGGGTTAGCATTCTGAATTTTGGGACCATCACAAATGTGTTGAGAATTGATAGATCCAGGATTGGGTGCCAAGAGCCCTCTTTTCTGGGCACAAGGAACAGTCTGGAGTAGAAACCCTGTCCCCTTTGTTCTTCTGCAAACAGGTTGGATGGCCCTGATACTGAGCAGGGAATGTACTTGCTTTTGAGCCTCTGCCCACTGGTTTGGAGGGTCTGGAAACCCACTTGGGGTTGGCAGGGAATGGAAGCAGAATATGTAACCCTGGGATACAATGTTTAGAACCCATCGGTCCTGAGTAATGGACATCCAGTTTTTGGCATGAAGGGCACGTTTTCCACCTAGGGGCGCAAGTAGATGGGCAGGGCTGGGAAGGACAACTGACAAGTCATTATGAACTTTTACCTTAATGGGGTGGCTTGCCACTCCCTGTTTTTGAGGTGGGAACACTCCATTGTTTAGATCTCTGCATACCCTGACACTGTAGTCTTTGGGGTATGGTTCCCCTGGGTTTGGACTGTGAAGGCCTGGAAGGGGCTGGAAAGGACCATTTTTTTGTAGGCCAATGCCTACTGAATCTAGGTGGCTACACTTGTAAGAATTCTTTAACAGTTTGCATAGATTTAGCTTTTTCTTCCATCTTTTTAAGAACCTATTCTGCTTTGGTGCCAAAGAAATGGTCCTCATTTAAAGGAGCGTCTAGTAATTTTGATTTAACATAGTCTGGCAAGGTTTGTTCCTTCAGCCAAGCATGCCTTCTCAGTACAGATCCAGTGACTGCAGCCCTGCAAGATGCTTCTAGGGCATCAAAGCCACACTGCAAAGTATGCTTACTAACTTGGTTTGCAGAATGCATTAAACCTCTTGTAAATCTTTATTTTCTGCACAATTTGGAAGTAACACCATTTTTTTGTTTAATTTGTTCCATAATATGCTGCTGGTACTTCAACATATGAAACTGGTAATTCAATGCCCTGATGGCAAGAGTTGCAGAGGTATATACCTTCTTACCCAATCTGTCTAAAGCTCTGGAATCCCTGCCTGAAGGAGTAGGGTTTTTGGCTGTAGTAGCCTTAATATCTTTAGGGCCCTGGGAAATGGTCTCTGGATCCGCAGTAGGATTCTTAACGAGAAATCTGTGAGAATCAGGTACTCCATAGTACCCGTCAGGTTTTCTAGGGGCCAGTGGTAAAGTGTCTGGAGTAAGACTGGATTCCATAAAGACATCATCTATAACATCCAGAACAGGGGGTATAGCTAGGGGCCTATGTTGAGGCAACTGTAAAAATTCTCTGAGTCTCTTTTTGGACTGAGGATAATCCTGGCATTCCCAGCGGAAATGCTCTCTTAAAGTATGCAAGGTTTCACCAAAAGAAAAAGCATCTGGAGGGGAGGCAGAGGGAATGGATTCCTCTGCATCTGAATCCTCAAAGGTAGATAAGGTATGTCCTGGAAATCAGAAGGGTCAGAGTCATCGGACTCCTGGTCTGTAGAATCAGAAAGAAACTCAATTATTGGTCTCTTAGCAGGGGAAGGCTGGCTTCCCCTAATTAGGGTGATAAAGTCTTCAGCCATTCTAAGCATTTGTTTTTGAGGCATGGGAGCTTGAGCATGCACTTTGGTCGTCTGTTTTCTAGGCGTAGTGCATACTCTGGGCCTGAGAAACAATGTAGTTTTAGCTAGAAAAGAAGTCTGTTTAATGCAAATATCGGTAGGTCGGAATACACCCTCAGAAGCCGGTGCCTGCACAGCGGCTCCAGACCCATCCAAGGTACAGACATCCGCAGGTTCCATTGTCGAAGAAGCATCTCGTGGCATACCGGACTCCGAATGGGTCTCAGCAGAGGACTGCAAATCTGCAGAAGTGGGCATCAGGGGCTGCAAAGGCACCTCGCTGAGTACAGGTGGACTGGCGACTAACTTAACGGAAGCGTCATCGGCAGTTTTTGACCTATGCGGTCTGTCTGTCTTTATCTTTGCGCTTTTTTGGAAGATCGGTAGTGAGATGGCTTACCGAAACCATTTCGGAATACGGAGAACGAGAGCGAAAGAATTTAGAGACAAAAATAGCCCGACGATGAATGGTTCAGGAGTTAAACAAGGCACAAAACCGACAGGGAGGGATGTCATGGTCTGGGCCTAAACAGGTGACACAGTAAGAATGAAAATCTGAGAGGTATTTGCTTTCCACAGGCAAGACAATTGTTAAATTTTTCTGTGTTCGGTTAGAGGAAGAAAAAAGAATCCCCAATAGCGTACTTAGCGTTAGAAGACTTCAGGTTTGAAACTCGAAAAACGAAAATTTCAGGTAGTGGCCGACCGGTACTTGCAAACTGCTTCTGCTTCGGGCTCCTTCCCGGCAAGGAGGACCGATGTAATGGCATCGGCTGCCTGTTTTATACCCCTGACGACCTGACTTCATGGAAGAAGTGACAGCATCCGACGCAGGAAATCCCAAGACTCTGGTATTCAGGCCGGCTGAGGGCTACCTGCAGGCAGATAACCCAAGTGTGATGACTGCAACACTGAAACACGAAGAACATCTTATGATTGCGGCAGGGTTAGGAACTACATGAAAAATGTAGTATTACTACGGTGTTAAGCATTTGTAAATCTTGTACAAATGTATAAGTGTTTTTTCCTGCTTTCTTGACTAGAAAGCCAGGACTGTTACATGGACTTCTGGTTGGGACTACTATACCTTGCAGCTGTAAAACAGGTTTGATTCCTTTCTCTGCTTCAGCAAACAAGAAGTATTTGACTACCAATGGCAGGCGCTCACAAGGTTTTAAGATTTTTCACACAGGTTCTGCATCTTTTATGAGTCCCACCTCATTTTCATAGGTACTTCAGTACTTTGGACGGATTGCTTCTAATCCCTCCAAACCTTCAGTGTTTGAATTTTGTTTTGATGTTAAAACAGCAGAGAGTTTCTCATCTGCACACATATTAGTTGAATACAATCCTAAACGTTCATTTGGAATGTCAAGAAAAACACCATCTGGGGTAGAATACACAGTACATTTCAGCTTACATAATAAATATCTACCTAGAAAGATTTAAAAGGGCAGCATTTCCTACAACAAAAGCATGTTGTTCTTTTAGCAAACTGATTTGAATAGGAATAGATTTTGTTTCTGGGTAGTCTAAAAGAACTCTGGACACTCCCACTCCATGAACTGTTTTGGTGGAAAGCAGGAAATTTTAAGCATCTGCTAAAGTAATCATAGTTCTGGTTGTTGCTGTATCGACAAGAAAAAGAAGAGATGAGTTGCACACTAAAGTTGACAAAAAGACCTTCTCGGTTAATCGGTACTAAGGGAAATAGCTGTGGTTCCTGTTCATGGCTGCCCTAATGAGTTTACTGCCAAGCAGTACTCGAAATGGGAGGATGACTTTCTGCTTGCTGTGACATTTGGACATTCACTGAATTTGTCTGTTGTAGAGAAAGTGGGCATTCATTTTGTCAGTGTCCAAGCTGCCCACAACTGAAACAATGAAATAAATGTGGTTCACTTTGGGGTGACTGTGGTGACATAGGGGAATGGTAATGTTGTTGATACGGTCCTTTAGCTTGCGTATGAAGAACCTAAATCTACCTCTTCATCGGCGAGTCCTTCTCTTTCCCCATGAATCAGTATTCAACTGTTGGAGCTGAATGTTACCTAACTTTTTCTTCTCTGAGTATATTACCTGCTACATATCGTGCTTGGCTCACAATTTCATAAATGCCTAAACTTGGTCAATTAAAAAAAAAACTTCTGTTCCTGAATTGGAAGTAATAAGCCTTTTACAAAAGCAGCCAAACAGCCTATGTTGAGTAAGAGAACGGTGCATTTGTGTATTTACTACTTCAATATCAGTGGAAGACAAGTATGTTTTTTCCATGATTTGTTTAGAAGGGGGGGGGGAATCAACTGATACTCTTCTCCATCAATAATTATTGGAAACTGTGCAACCAATTGTTCAATCTTCTTTAGGGTGTAAATTTTCAGTGAAGTGTTTTAATTAATTAATCATTTTAGTTTTCTTCCATGCTTTGTGTTGCCTCCGTGTTTGTTTGCTTTAACTTCTCCCCTTTATTGACTATTCTTAGCATTAAATTTGATGCTATCATGGTAGATGGTGGCTGTTGCTGTTGTCCAAGCTTGGTATTATAAACCGACCCATGGGGATGAGCAGAAGTACTGGAAGTAACTTTGTGCTGTGGCTGTGGAGGTACTAGATGATTCGGCAAGGTGCACCTCCACCTGCCTCTCGGAGAGGGAGACCTACTGGCTTCATAAGAAGAAGGCTTATCATAATGTGGAGGAGGGGCAGAAGAAATCTGAAACCAGTTGTCATTTGAATATTCTGGCCGCATAAAGTACATTTGTGTACACTTACCATAAATGTAGATGTTCTAGTGTATTCACTGTTGCAGTCATCACATTTGGGTTATCTGCCTGCAGGTAGCCCTCTGCCGGCCTGAATACCAGTCTCTTCGGATTTCTGCATCGGATGCTGTAGCTTCTTCCATGACATCATGTCGTCAGGGGTATAAAACATGCAGCAGACGGCATTACATTAGTTTTTCCTGCCCCAGATGTCAGGTGCCCCCACAAGAGGAAGCAATTATATGGTATGGTACACCCTCATCAAAAAGCAAATACACAAGAAAAAATAAATATACCAACAAGAAGGAAAGGTAGAGCCAAGAGAAGTCAGGGGGCTGGAGGGAGGGTAACCAGGACTGAAACAGTGAATACACTCGAACATCTAAATTTATGGTAAGTGTACACAACTGTACTATGTTCTTAGTGTTTCATTGTTGCAGTCACCACATTTGGGTTGATTCCCAAAGCTAAGGAAGGGAGGAGGAAGTTAAAGACCATTAGGGCCAGCTATTAAGCCCTGCAAGACTGCAGTGGCAAATCTAGCTCTGGATTTAGAAAAGACAGGCATGTGATAATGCTTGGTACAGCGCTCCAGGTAGCAGCTTCTTGCCCCTGGTAGGGACTCCTCTGAGAAATGCCGCAGAGGTAGATGCAGCCCAGGTGGAATGTGATCTTATCCTCTGTGGGGTAGGCTTTCCGTGGTGCTTGTAGCAGAAATTAATGCAATGGGCTATCCATTTGGAAATGGTTTGCTTTGAAATGGCATTCCCCTCTGCCCCTGCAGCAAAGCCAACCAGCAGCTGTTCAGATTTTCTGAGAGTCTTAGTCCTGTCCAAATAGAATCTAAGCTGTCTGTGCACATCCAGAGAGTGCAGTATTCTTTCCCCTTTGTTTTATGGATTAGGGGGAAAAAAAGTAGGCAAATGAATAGACTGATTAAGGGCCACACTAGACACCACCTTGGGCATAAATGAAGGATTAGTTTTGAGGGAAACCCTGTCCGCAAGGAAGATAATGAAGGGTTCCACTGCCATGAGTGCCTGTAATTCACACTTTTCTTGCTGAAATGATGGCTAAAGGAAGGCTGTTTTCCAAGAAAGGAATTTCAACTCTGCTGTTGCAGATGGCTCAAATGGGGGGGGGTGAGCTTTTCCAATACAAAGTTAAGGTTCCAGGCTACAGTGGGAGCTCTCCTGGGGGGTCTCAAATTTTTGGCCCCTCTAAGGAATTGTTTTAGCAAGGGGTGAGACAAGAGTGGTGGCTCAGTATTTTAATATGCTGAAATGGCAGAGGCATGAATCTTAAATGACGAGAAGCATAGGCCCTTGTGGAGCATTTCTGTTAAGTACTCTAGAATATGAGTTAAGCTGGGCACCATTGTGCCCATCCCCTAAGCCTGGCTCCAGAAACAGTATCTTTTCCACTTTTCAGCATAGGATTTTCTAGTACTAGGCCTCATTGCCTCCAGAAGGACATCCAGCACCTGCTTACTGACGGATGCTAGAGGACAGCTCAAGGAATTAGCCAGGCTGCAAGGTTCAGGGTTTGAAGCTGAGGGTGCAGAATCTGGTCCGCCTGCTGGGACAGCAGGGAAAGGGTCTGAGGGAGGTGCCATGGTTGTAGCAGTGTCATGCTGCACAAGAGGGAGTACCAGTGCTGGTGCAGACAGGCTGGTGCAATCAGTATTGTCCTTGGCTTGTCCTGTTTGATCTTTAGTAGAATCGAGAGGAGAGGCAGAGAGGGAAAGGCATAAACCGAGAGGCTTTTCCAGGTAAAGGACAGGGCATCCACTTTCTAAGCTTGACTGTGGAGAGTTCTTGTGCAGAATTTGTTCAATTGGTAGTTCTGAGGGGAAGCAAACAGGTCTACCTCTGGAGTCCCCCATTTGTTCCTCAAGAGGTTGAATATTTTGGGTTCTAGATTCCATTTATGTGGGTCCATGAAATTTCTGCTTAAGTCGTTTGCCAGTGAATTTAGTTTGCCTGGCAGGAATTGTGCTTGTAGGTGTACTTGGTAGCTCAAGGCTGTGTTCCACAGAGCCATGGCTACTCTGCAGAGAGGGTACGAGTGGGGTTCCCCCCTGCTTATGTACCACATAACTGTGGTGTTGTCTGTCTTTACCAATAGTTGTCCTGGAAAAATACAGTCTTTGAAGGCTGTCAGAGCATTCTGTACAGCTAACATTTCTTTTTGACTGATATGCAGGCGCATCTGTCTCAGGTTACATTTGCCCTGAATGCACTGCCGTGCCATGTGAGCCCCCCCCCATGCATAGTCTGATGCATCTGTTAGGGTTTGGGCGGCAGGAGGTAAAGTGAAAGGGAGTCCCTTGTTGTGGTGGCAGGTCTCTGCCCACCAAAGGAACTCTGTCTTCATACAAGGAATGATAGAAATCATTGTTTCCAGATCCTGAGAATGTTGACACCATAGGCTTTTTAGATACCATTGGAGTTCCCTCACATGCAGTCTTGCATATGGAATCAGTAGAATGCAAGAGGCCATGAATCCCAGAACTTGCAGTATTTTCCTTGCAGATAGCTGGGGTTTTGTGGCCAAAAGTTTGAAGTAGGTTGTCAAATAAACTTGTTCTCCGGAGTGAGGAATGCCATCTGGGAAGCTGTGTTCAAGCTTGCTCCCAGGAATACAATCTGTTGGCAGGGTACTAGGTGAGATTTCTTTTCATTGATGGTGTACCCCAGTGAGGTAAGGAGTTTCTTTAAGAATGCCAGGTGTTGTAATAGCAAGTCCTGGCTTTTTGCCTGAATCAGGCAATCATCCAAGTATGGGTAAATTTGAATATTTCACTGCCTGCAAAAAGCAATGGCTGGAGCTAGACACTTTGTGAACACCCTGGGCATAATAGATAAGCCAAAGGGAAGTGCAGAGAACTGAAAGTGTATGGAGCCTGCCCTGAAACATAGGTATTTGCCTGCAGAATCCTCTTATTGGGATGTGCAGGAAGCTTCCTTTAAGTTTAGGGTTGCCAGCCAGGCATCCTTGGCTATCACAGGAAGAAGCTAATGAAGAGTTAGCATTCTGAATTTTGGAACCACCAGAAAGGTGTTGAGAATGGAGAGGTCCAGGATAGGATGCCATGAGTTGTCTTTTCTGGGTACCAGGAAAAAGTCTTGAATAAAAACCTTGTCCCCTTTGTTCTACTGGGACAGGTTGAATAGCCGTGATACTGGGAAGAGAGAGAACCTGCTGTTGGGCCTCCGCCCACTGATTTGGGGGTAGGTCTGGCCAACCATTTGGGGTTGATAGTGTGTGGAAGTGGAATATGTATCCTTGGGAAACTATGTTCAAAATCCATTTGTCCTGGGTAATGTGTTCCCAGTTTTTTGCATGCAGGGCGAGCTTTCCTCCTAAGGGAGCAGGTAGTTGAGCAGGGCTTGGAAGGGTTAAGATCAAGTCATTGTGCCATTTTTCCATAGGGGTGGCTTACTACTCCCTGCTTTGTAAGTGGGAGCCCCCCACTGCTTAGATCTGTGCATAGCCTGAGACTGTTTGGACTGAGAAGGCCTAGAAGGAACTGGAAAGGACCAGTTCTTTGAAGGCCAATGCTTACTGAATCTGGAAGGCTGTACTTGTAGGAAATCTTTGACAGTTTGCATAGATTTAGCTTTTTCCTCCATCCTTTTGAGGACGACTTCTGCTCTGTTGCCAAAAAGGCGGTCTTGGTTTAAGGGAGCATCCAGTAATTTAGCTTTAACATGATCTGGCAAGTTTTGTTCCTTAAGCCAAGCATGCCTTCTAAGTACAGACCCAGTGACAGCAGCCAGCTTGTACTGCAGAATGCATTAAATCTGGCAATTCTGTGTGTTCAGCACAGTCAGGAATCAACATCATTTTCTGTTTAAGTAGTCCCATAATATGCTGCTGATACTTTAACATATGAAACTGGCAATTTAAAGCCCTAATGGCCAAAGCAGCAGAAGTGTATACCTTCTTACCCCATTTGTCTAAGGCTCTGGAATCTCTATCAGAAGGGGTAGGATTTTTGGCAGCAGTAGCCTTAGTGCCTTGTGGTCCTTGGGAAATGGTCTCCGGATCCACAGAAGGATTCTTGGAGAGGAACTTGTGAGAGTCAGGTATTCTGTAGTACCGGTCAGGTTTTCTTGGAGCTAGCGGTAAAGTGTCTGGGGTAAGGCTAGATTCCAAGAAAGCATAATCTACAATGTCCAGAACAGCCTGTGTTGAGGCAGGAGTAAGAATTCCCTAAGTCTCTTTTTCGACTCAGAGTAATCCTGGCTTTCCCAGCAGAAATGCTCCCTAAGAGTATGCAAGGTTTCACCGAAAGAAAAATCTTCTGGAGGGGAAGCAGAGGGATTGGAATCCTCATAAGTAGATAAGGGCAAATCCTGGTAATCAGAAGGAGCAGAAATATCAGATTCCTGATCAGAAGACCACACAAAAGCCAGGCAATAATCTGGATGGACTCCAAAGAAAAATTCTCACTCTTCTCCAAATAAGATTTAAGCGCTTTCATTCACTTTTATTAACGTGAACTTCCTCAGAAACATTGTTTAATAAAAAACTGCTGTTTAAATACTATTTCCACAGGAAATGATGTCATTTGGTTACAAAATTAATTAAACAATTAATTATTAAATCACTTTCATTATTAAAAATTGAATCTTGTTCTTGTTTTGTCACTTTCTTACTATTTAAATAATGTACCTATGTAATGTTTTTTCAAAAAACTGTGTTTATTCACTGTTATTATTAGTGTCATATCAGATTAGCTAAATGTTCTTATATTTTGTGTATGTCTAATCTACTTTAATTCATCTTTGGTCTGGAGTGACCAACTATCTATAAATTAGAAAACACTTTAAATTTATCATTTCATTTAGCCCTGGTGTTTGATCAGCCCCAAATACTAACTGCCACAAAGATTCCCTACATTCCAAAGAATTGTTCAGATCTCCTGAAAACAGTTCCTTTCTCACTCTGTCTAAAATGAAAAATTCAAATTTCTTAAAATCTATACATGTGACTGCATGCCTAGCTAGTGCATTGTTTTTATCTTTCTTTTTGATTGCAAGAACATGTTCGTATACTCTCCTTTTGAATACTCTCTTAGTTTTCCCGATGTAATAATTTTTACACGATACACAAGTTGCCAGATACACTACTAACTCACTGTTACAGTTGTGATATTCCTTAGCCCAAAAGGTGTAATTCAAATGTTCAACTGTAACAAATGAAGTATTGCTCATGTATCTACATTGTTTGCAGTTGGTACAACTGTACGTCCCTTTCTTATTTGTACAACTCCTTTCTAGATTTCTGTTTTCATTTTTACCTGATTCTAACAACTGTTTTAAATTAGTTGTCTTTTTGTAGGTAAATACGGGTTTGTGTCCGATGGCTGAGACTAAGTCCCTATTACCCATGATGACTTTCCAGTTGTTTTCTATAACTGACTTGATGTTCCACATTTCATTAACTATGGGTAGTGGAAATGCTATTGAAAATTCTTCGGCTTGCTTATCTGTGGTGCTAACGTTCTTACACACAACTGGTGCACCTACTGAGATTTCCTCTGAATGTAGAATTGGTTTGGCTACTCCTTTCCTCAGGGGTATAGCCTCTCTTTCTATTTTTTCCAGAAAATTTTTGTTGTACCCTCTTCTCAGAAATAGACTTTTCAAAAGACCCAGTTCTTTTGAAAAAATCTCCTCGTCAGATGTTAGTCTACTGAGTCTGATTATCTGCCCTTTAATTACTCCTCTTTTCATGTGTGCTGGATGTAAGCTGTCTTTGTGTAAATAACTATTAGCAAAGTATGGTTTCCTATAAATTTTGCTACTAAAGCTATTTCCTTCACTGTTTATACTGAGCGTCAAATCTAGAAAGGTAATGCTTTTACCAAAATCTCCTATTTTGAAGGACAAAAAATTAGTTGTCTGATTTAAGTCCTGTACCAATTTCATAAATTCATGCTTTTCTCCCTTCCACAAAAATAGTAAATCATCAATGTATCTACGATACATAGAAACTTTCTTGAATAAAGTGTGTGTCTTCAAAAATCTAGTCTCCCAATTTGCCATGATCAGAAGAATCAGAAAGAAAATCGGGGAGGGGGGGCAAGATGGGCTCTGAGTAACAGCAGATTTCAACAGCTCCACTAAAGAAATATTATTCTGACAGGTATTCTGTCTTCATACTAAAAACTGAAAATACCTTTATATATGATTTGAAAGAACTTAACTTCATGAACAATAATATCTAGTTAAAAACAAAAAAGGCAGATTTTCTTGACAAATTATTCCTAGATGAATTCTTTCAGATGAGGAGAAATTATCATGAGCTTCACTAAATCCAGCAACCAAGATTCCAGCCTCAAAAGAGGGATTCAGACTTTAATAACAAATATATAGGATCTTACTACAAAAATTGATAAGCTGGATATGAAAATAGATAATTTCAAGGCGAAAACTACCAAACAAATGGATTTACTTCACCAAGACTTGTTATAACAAAAATCACAGATAGCAGGTATTGAAGAAGCTCTGACTGATATGGATGGGAGAATTATTGAAAATGAAAACGATGTGGAATTCTTACTCAAACAAAATACTTCTCTACAAAATAAGTTAGATGATCTGGAAAACAGATCCAGATGCAACAACCTAAGAATATTTGGACTACCAGAAGGCACAGAAGAGAACAACATGACTAACGTTCTCAATACTTGGTTACCTAAGCCTCTTGATCTTACTGAAGCTATGTCCTTTGGTATTGAGAGGGCACATCGTTCCCTTGCCACAGTGAATACTGCTAACAAAAAGCAACCTAGACCTATCATTGTCAAATTCCTCTCATCCTCAGACAAGGAATTAGTGTTAAAAACTGCCTGGTCCAAGTCACCAATTAAATTAAATGAAGCTACGATACTTTTTGACAATGATTATTCATCAGCAGTTATAGCAAAAAGAAAAATATTCTTAACTTTGATAAAAAAAAATTAAAGAAAGCACAGGTGAAAACACACCTTTTGTTCCCTATGAAGCTGAAGATACTTTCATCAGAAGGTCCCAAAATGTCTGAAGACTTAGAATCAGCTCTGAACTATGTAAAAGTGCATAAGATCTTGGAAAAAATAGAAGAGATGAAATGGGCTAATCCCACGCTTAAGAGAATGGCTTCTAATCCCACTTGGAAGACTTCGGAGAAACAAACAAAGACTAAGAAACAAGTGACTTAAATATCTATATTTGAAGTTTGTTATGTTTCAGGAAACAGTCACTGTATTAATTATATGTTGATTTTTTTCACTTACAAGGTAAGCCTGCTTTTTCCTTTTTTCATACCATTCACACATGACCTTAAGCATACACATAATTTCATAACTTCATTTTTACTTTTACTGAGGTAAAAGTGTATACTAATGGTAAATATATAGTTATGGGTATTGTTATAAATATATCTTAAGAGTGAAGGGTAAACAAATGGTGCCATTGTGACAGTAAAATAAGTACTTCCCGTATATAAACATTCTAGATTCCCTTTATAATCTCTAAATTATTTTTTTAAACTATTTACAGTCAGATCAATTAAACCTACATAGTTAGTAGTAAATAAGAGCTCACCACACATTCAATCATCATTCTCTGTAATTCATACTGGACACTTTTTTTTTTTTTTTTTTTTATAGTTTATACCCTAAAAATGAATTTAAAACTTGTATATATGTTAAATTCATATAGGGATAACATGATTTGACAATTTCTTAAAATTTTTACATGAATCATAAGTAAACTCCTTTACAGTTTTAAATACACTTTTTTTTCTGTCATGTGAATATAAAATAGATTAATAAGGAGTTGCCAGCCTGGCGCCCAACCTTCCACAGAAGACAGACACACACACACACACACACACACACACACACACACACACACACACACCTAGGGCCAATTTAGAGTTTCCAATTGAGCTACAGCATGTCTTTGGGATGTGGGAGGAAACCGGAGCACCCGGAGAAAACCCACGTGACCACAGGGACGACATGCAGACTCCGCACAGAAGGCACACCAGCAGAGGATCGAACCAGAGGACCTCTTGCTGTGAGGTGGCAACGCTAAACACTGCACCACGTGGCCGCCCATTAATAAGGCTATGTGATTTATTTAAAATACTTTCTGCTACATTTGGAGTTCTGTGGTGCTGTTTATTTGTAAAGGACAGTTCAAACTAGCTATGCATGTGTGAGCAGGCTATGGGACGCATGCAGATGTTACTCATATGATCTTTCCCTATACATTTTAAATACAGTTACATACTTATTTTTGGCAGTTTTTTTCACTCAAAATGATGAAAAAACCTCTTCTAAAGACTTTGGGAAGCTAGAGCTTGATGTCCACGAGCTTATTTCTTCATGAACTACCTTATTTTCACTAAAAATCTTCTCTGCATTCTCGAATGAACTCCACGACATTGTGACGCATTTTGATGACATCAGAGCTGTTTTGTTGAAAAAGCATCAGAAACTCTGGGAAAGGTTGTATTTACTTTAAAAATGTATTTTAAACTTGCTGACTACACCATTTGGACTCAGTTTGATTCTCAAGAAAGAAATCTTCAATTATCGTATTTTTATTTATGTTTATGGTAAACTGATGGGGAAGGAAAAAAAGGGAAAGTAAGAGTGCATTTTTTTCTCTTTTAAATTAATGTATCCCATGTTATTTATATTGTTGTGCCTTACTTAACAGGATAAACTAATCTTATTACAAAGTACAATTGATTTTCCATTCAGAGGCTGATAGCTAGATAGAAAATAATATGGGTTAAAATAAGCTCACAATGTATCATGGCATTTTCTATCACAAGTGCTTCAGGTGTCACCTGACCTTTCACTCTAATGATACTCGTATTGATTTGTTTTAAATATTACACCAACATATAGCATATGTGTTAAATGGCTAGTAGTAACTTCAATTGACAGGCTTCTATATCAGAATGCTGCTTTCATAGATTTCAGACCAGTTTAAGGTACATATAATCACATATGAAGTTATTATTTAATCGGTTTAATTTTTATATACAAAGAAGATATGTTCTGTTGCTGTTGTTTAAAGCTCAGTTCTGAATGACGAAATGGTTTAAGCAATACTTGATGAGTTACATGGATTATAACTATGCCTTAATGAATATACAATCATATATACAGTTAATATTTTGTATGTTTAATATTCATATATAGTGAAGACTATGTTTAGTTGCTACAATTAGAGGTTTATTCCGAATGACATTTTGTTATAAGTCATATCAGATGAGTTATACTGATTACAGATCTGTCTGACTTGTTTTAATGAATATGTAAATATATATATATATATATATATATATATATATATATATATATATATATATATAGAGTTATTATTTTACCCATTTCACATTTACATGCAGTGGAGACTTTTTTGCTGCTGCTAGGTACGGGTTTGATCCGAGTGACTGATGTCACTGGGACAAGGAGTTTATAACTCCAGGCGGGTAGCTACCCCATTTTTTTTTTTATCACATTTACACTACATTCAATTTTCTTAATAAGTTCTTCCTGACATCCACCTTAATTCAAATGCATATAATTATAAGTTGCAAGAATTGTATAACATACAATATATCATATGGTAACAGACTATAATTTACATAAATATTTTGGAGAGGATTATATAAAACAATCAAGATAACACACAAATCACAAGAATTTCTTACTCATTTATAGAGATATTATGACTTCACTACAAGGTTTATCAATCAACATAAATGGTCTGAATAATCCTATTAAAAGAGGAAGTTTACTTAACTACACACAAACCAAACATAATATTTCTACAAAAACACACCTTTTAAAAGAAAATATCAACTTTTTAAATATTAATAAATACATAGTCATTGCCAGTTCTGAACATTCTAAAAAGAAAAGAGGAGTAGCAATTCTCTGAAATAAAACTCTCCCTTTACCTAGAATTATTAAATCTTATCAAGATGATAAAGGGATGTTGTGCTTGGTGACAATTAAAATAAATACAAAAATGTTCACTTTCGTAAACAATTATTGGTTACCGGCTAGTGGAACCAGCACTATTAAACAACAACTGAACCAAATTGTATGTCAATCTGAGGGTATTATTATTATGGCAGGGGATTTTAACTGTGTTTTAAATGAAAAGGACTCTAGCACTTCAGGAAAAAGGAAAATATCCTCACAAGCTAAACAACTAATACAATTCATGGATACATATCATCTAAAAGATATTCATGACTACACAGACCTGAGCTCATCTCAATTTACATTCTATTCTAACAGATTCAAATCATACTCTAGAATAGATAGGGTAATCATATCCACACAAATAATAAAGGATTTAAAAAACACCAAGATTGTGTCTTGCCCCATTTCAGATCATAATACAATTATATATGAGCTTTATTTAAATGACACCCCAATGACTCATAAAAGAAGAATACCTGCATATACAACTCAATTAAAATAATTTCAAACATTTTTTGAAGAAGAAACACAAAAAATTTATAAAATTCAATCAAACATCCAACTCTCATGACATTTATGTATGGGATGCATTAAAAGCTTACTTATACGGACAAATAAATAAATGGTATTATAACAAAAGGAAGTCCTGGGACGAAGACTTAAAAAAAAATACAAGACAAATTAGATAGATTACATCTTAAAATTAATGACAAGTCCGCATTTAAGAATATTGAAGATGAAATAAATAAAACTAAGGAAGAATACGTGCAATCTTACATCATAAGACTATGATTTCCTTAGAGAAATTTAAATTCCTAGCCTATTCAATAAACTCGAAACATTTAACTAATCTTGCAAATAAAACAAAAAGAATCAACAAACAATCATATTAAAGAAATATATTCATCTAGAAAAAGAAAAAAGGTTTATAATATACATGACATAATTGATGAATTTAGACATCATTTTCACACGATAAATCAAACATCTCAGATCATTCAACCATTAGATAAGATAAAACAATACATAAAAAAAACCTGCATGCCACACTCAAGAAAAAACAGTCAGAAATCACAGATAAACAGATATCTTTACCGGACATACAAACTCAAATTAACAAACTTAAACAGAACAAAGCACCAGGCAATGATGGTATCATACCTGAATTGTACAAAATCATGCCTAAAACAGCTATTTCTTTACTACATAACTTATTCCATAAAGTCCAGAATGACATTATTTTGTCCCCATCCTGGAAATATACTTTTATTTCGCCCATTCTTAAATCTAGTAAGGACCCTAAATTATGTACGTCATATAGGCCCATAACTCTTTTAAATATTGATTACAAAATGTAATAAATCCAAAAACGATAGCCAGCGAGAGACAACCAGTTGGCTCGTAGTAATAATCCAGTCTGTTGTAAAAAATAAAATAATTCTTTTATTATGTGCACAGGTTAGCGCTTTCACCAAAAGCTTCTTCAGACCTTAAAAAATTCCCTCCAAACAAACATTTGCTTATATACTCATCATGTGATGTTACTTCAATTAATCAATTAACTTACTCAGCAAACCCAACCTTTCCATAAGTTTAAAGTCACATTAACATGTATACAAAAGTGTTAATGTATTTCAAGACTTCTTAGACTTTTTAAAACAATTGGGAAAGGGTTAGACACACTATTGGATATAAAGCACTACTAAAAATATAAACCTCATTCATGCATATAAAATTTCAGAGTATAAAATACTTAAATATTTAAATATATTCACAGCTATAAGTTCCCATATCCTTTTAAAAGGTGAACTGCACATCACATCAACTTCATACATATGGTAATTCTGTTGTATAATAACATTGCTATCGGTGTATCATTTATACACTGATAAACGTGAGATGCTCCGTGTCTGATGAGCATTGCCCAGAGCTCTCATTATTTATCATATGCACCTATCATCACATCAGCCCCCTATAGAATACAAGGTTTTATCAAAGTTATAATACCCCGGCTTATCAGCCGAACTGCCTATAGAACCCACTGGTTTGGTTGTATGAGCAAGAGCCATCATCAATATATACTAACTTTAAACACACTCACAAATTTAAGACCGATGCATCTATTCTATCATTAAAAATGCCATCATGTGATCTTTTAAAATTAACGTCTTAAAGATAAATTCTATCATATATATGTTCTATATATTATAAAACAAAAGCTTACGTATAGAGAGCCTATAAATGCCTATAAAATGCTTTTAAAAATGAGTTCAGCCATAAGAACGTGGCATATGCTATAAGCTACAATGGGTGGTACTACTCAAAACTAATTTAAATAAATACCATTCATATATAAAAGAATGCAAATGTATATAAATTAACCATATGCATTATATAGCCCCATAAATTTTTTCTTAGAAACTAGCGACTTGTCTATTCACAACCAAGCACTCATAATTCCATTACTAAGGCAGATATAGTGCTCAAAGCGACAATCATCCACTACAATGTACTTAGAGACACCAACTCCCCGTGGCATTTCTACAACTGCCACCTTTCATAGAGGAGGTTATCACTCGGAATCATATCAGTGATGGACAAGTTCAAACCCTACATACAAATTAAAATCAAAACTAACAGGCAGTGCACACTAATATGTGCTAGCATAGCACTTAACATGCTCTTGCTCACTTTATATAAGTAACCCTAAATATTATTGGTAAAGCATCATATTACAAGATCATCTGAAGACCTGCCTCAACGAAATTACTACAACTAACCTATATGTCATGCTTTTGAGAGTCTGCATATGGGGACGTTCATTTGACCTTTAGACTGACCCTTGGAATTATTAGGCATTGACTTTACTTTTCACCTAGATACGAAAGACTTACCACTTTTTACTATACTAATAGTAAGGATGATATTAGGACTTATCAGTAAGGATTTTTATTACTTCTTGGCCATTACCCTTCTATTCCTCAGAATGGATTTTATTGTGGCTCTTTCATTCAGGCCTCTGCCTTTATCCGCCCTAAGTTTAATAATCCAATTAACCTCTTTATTTTCTGTGGCATTCCTTATTTTCCCTTCACGTATCCTAGGCATATATACATCTATTACCTTAAATTTAAAAGTATGTTCATTGCCTTCCATCATTACATGTTTAGCTAGTGCATTATTCTCATAATTAATTCTTATGGCATATAAATGCTCTCTGATTCTATTTTGAAATTTTCTATCGGTCTTACCTACATAGAACGAGAAACATTTCCGACAAGTGGCCAGATATACCACATGCATTGTGTTGCAATCTGCTGTAACTTTGAAATGATGGTTAATTCTTGTGTCTGGATGTATAAAATCTAAACTCTGATCAATATAAGGACAGTGTTTACATTTTCTGCAAGGTATAGTTCCTTTGTGGTCATGAATTCTAAAGTCTTCTATATGATGACACAACAACCTTTTAAGATTGGGTTTATTCTTAAATAGATACCTTGGTTTTACCCCACTATTTTCCTTGTATCTTCATCTGTAGTCAATACACGCCAATGCTGTTGAATTATTTTCATTATATGTTGATTGTCCACTGTATGAAACATTGGTATTCGTACTTCTTGAAATTCATTACTTTGTGTCTTTCCTACGGTTATTGTGTTAGAAAAATAGGGTGCTGCCCTATCTAGCCTGACCGTATTCATTTCATACAGGCCCTTATCTATGTCCTTGCCTCTACATCCACGCTTTACTAATCTACTTCTAAATAAATCCATTTCTTCATAATATCCCTCTTCTGTGGCATTTAAACAAGATATTCGCATAGCTTGCCCTTTGACTATATTATTGAACACATATTGTGGGTGCATGCTTTGTCTATTAAGTACTGCGTTCTTATAGCATTTCTTTTTATATACACCTGTATTAATATAGATGTCCATTACCCTTTCAACGTATACATCCAGAAATTCAACCTTGGTATATGAAAAGTTGGAAGAAAATTTTAAACATTCAGTCATGTTATTCATTTTAGAAATACTTTCAATTAGACTTTGTTCCTCTCCTTCCCATATAAGGAAGACATAGTCTACAAAAACGACGATAAAAAAAATCACGATTTTTAAACCAGGTCTCTTGAAATAGATAGTCTTCCTCCCACAGCGCTAGGAACATATTGGCATAGCTGTTGGCACAAGAAATGCCCATGGCTATGCCTTCGCGCTGGACATAGATGGTGTTAAGGAAGACAAAAACATTGTTTTTTAAAATAATCTCCAGAAAAATAACTTTAAGTTGTGTACTAGATTCACTATACTCACTATGTTTAGTAAGATACCTTAGTACATATTCTACACCTAAATCATTCGGTATGATTGTGAATAATGACTGAACATCTAAAGTGACAAACATCATATTAGTTTGCACAGGTGTAGTGCTAGTATGTTTATACAAATCCATGAGAAACTGTTTTGTATCTTTCAATACTTATTTATTTTTATCCAAGACTGGCGTAAGCTGTCTGTCAATATAAAGTGAAAATGTTTCTGTGCACCACCCTCTGCCAGAGACTATAGGTCTCATAGGAGGATTTTCTGCCTAGTCTCGAACTTGTCACATCAGATTCTGGACAGATATGAATTAAATGTACTTAATAAAGGGTTGAATTTTATTCCCACTAGTAAAATTCAACTCACAGATGCGCCGATTGATATTAAGTTATTTACTAGGAATGTTATGCTTAAGTATTTATTTAGAAATCATGCGAGTAGGGACATATGTCACTTTTCAAAACCAAGTCAGTTTGTTCCGAATAATCATCCACTAGTAGAGGCTTTTTATAATTTAGAAGATGATGTGTACTGCTTGTATAATGAGAAAAATAGGCAAAGTAACATCAAATATAGGTATAACTTTAACTATAATGAAAGGAAAGCTTTACAGAGACTACAAAAAGATCATACCATCGTCTTTAGGCCAGCAGACAAAAGGGGGACCACTGGTAGTGATGGACAAACTAGAATATGTACGGGTGATGCATCATATTATAGTATTATAAATAAAAAAGCAGTTGAGAATATACAAGTAAATATAACTCGGACTTTACATGAGTTACTTAGTAATAGCATGATCACTAACGAATTAGCTAAATTTTTAGAGGTGGAACATCCATTGATACCAGAGATACAGGGAATACCCTAGGTGTATAAGAATCCAGAAAATCCCCCTATGAGAGCTATAGTCTCTGGCAGAGGGTGGTGCACAGAAACATTTTCACTTTATATCGCGAGACAGCTTAGGCCAGTCTTGGATAAAAATAAATTAGTATTGAAAGATACAAAACAGTTTCTCATGGATTTGTATAAACATACTAGCACTACACCTATGCAAACTAATATGATGTTTGTCACTTTAGATGTTCAATCATTATTCACAATCATACCGAATGATTTAGGTATAGAATATGTACTAAGGTATCTTACTAAACATAGTGAGTATAGTGAATCTAGTATACAACTTACAGGTATTTTTCTGGAGATTATTTTAAAAAACAATGTTTTTGTCTTCCTTAACACCATCTATGTCCAGCGCGAAGGCGTAGCCATGGGCACTTCTTGTGCCAACAGCTATGCCAATATGTTCCTAGCGCTGTGGGAGGAAGACTATCTATTTCAAGAGACCTGGTTTAAAAATCGTGATTTTTTTTATCGTCGTTTTGTAGACTATGTCTTCCTTATATGGGAAGGAGAGGAACAAAGTCTAATTGAAAGTATTTCTAAAATGAATAACATGACAATGTTTAAACTTTTCTTCCAACTTTTCATATACCAAGGTTGAATATCTGGATGTATACGTTGAAAGGGTAATGGACATCTATATTAATACAGGTGTATATAAAAAGAAATGCTATAAGAACGCAATACTTAATAGACAAAGCATGCACCAACAATATGTGTTCAATAATATAGTCAAAGGGCAAGCTATGCGAATATCTCGTTTAAATGCCACAGAAGAGGGATATTATGAAGAAATGGATTTATTTAGAAGTAGATTAGTAAAGCGTGGATGTAGAGGCAAGGACATAGATAAGGGCCTGTATGAAATGAATACAGTCAGGCTAGATAGGGCAGCACCCTATTTTTCTAACACAGCAACCATAGGAAAGACACAAAGTAATGAATTTCAAGAAGTATGAATACCAATGTTTCATACAGTGGACAATCAACATATAATGAAAATAATTCAACAGCATTGGCGTGTATTGACTACAGATGAAGATACAAGGAAAACAGTGGGGTAAAACCAAGGTATCTATTTAAGAATAAACCCAATCTTAAAAGGTTGTTGTGTCATCATATAGAAGACTTTAGAATTCATGACCACAAAGGAACTATACCTTGCAGAAAATGTAAACACTGTCCTTATATTGATCAGAGTTTAGATTTTATACATCCAGACACAAGAATTAACCATCATTTCAAAGTTACAGCAGATTGCAACACAATGCATGTGGTATATTTGGCCACTTGTCAGAAATGTTTCTCGTTCTATGTAGGTAAGACCAATAGAAAATTTCAAAATAGAACCAAAGAGCATTTATATGCCATAAGAATTAATTATGAGAATAATGCACTAGCTAAACATGTAATGATGGAAGGCAAAGAACATACTTTTAAATTTAAGGTAATAAATGTATATATGCCTAGGATACGTGAAGGGAACATAAGGAATGCCACAGAAAATAGAGAGGTTAATTGGATTATTAAACTTAGGGCGGATAAAGGCAGAGGCCTGAATGAAAGAGCCACAATAAAACCCATTCTTAGGAATAGAAGGGTAATGACCAAGAAGTAATAAAAGTCCTTACTGATAAGTCCTAATATCATCCTTACTATTAGTATAGTAAAAAATGATAAGTCTTTCGCATCTAGGTGAAAAGTAAAGTCAATGCCTAGTAATAATTCCAAGGGTCAGCCTAAAGGTCAAATGAACGTCCCCATATGCAGACTCTCAAAAGTATGAAATATAGATTAGTTGTAGTAATTTCGTTGAGGCAGGTCTTCAGATGGTCTTGGAATATGATGCTTAAACAATAATATTTAGGGTTACTTATATAAAGTGAGCAAAAGCATGTTAAGTGCTATGCTAGCACATATTAGTGTGCACTGCCTGTTAGTTTTGATTTTAATTTTAATTTGTATATAGGGTTTGAACTTGCCCATCGCTGATATGACTCCGAGTGGTAACCTCCTCTATGAAAGGTGGCAGTTGTAGAAATGCCACAGGGAGTTAGTGTCTCTAAGTACATCGTAGTGGATGATTGTCGCTTTGAGCACTATATTTGCCTTAGTAATGGAATTATGAGTGCTTGGTTGTGAATAGACAAGTCATTAGTTTCTAAGAAAAACTTTATGGGGCTATATAATGCATATGGTTAATTTATATACATTTGCATTCTTTTATATATGAATGGTATTTATTTAAATTAGTTTTCAGTAGTACCACCCGTTGAAGCTTATAGCATATGCCACGTTCTTATGGCTGAAGTCATTTTTAAAAGCATTGTATAGGCATTTATAGGCTCTCTATACATAAGCTTTTGTTTTAGAATATATAGAACATATATATGATAGAATGTATCTTTAAGACGTTAATTTTAAAAGCTCACATGATAGCATTTTTAATGATAGAATAGATGTACCAGTCTTAAATTTATGTGAGTGTGTTTAAAGTTAGTATATATTAATGATGGCTCGTACTCACAACCAAACCAGTGGGTTCTATAGGCAGTTCGGCTGATAAGCCGGGGTATTATAACTTTGATAAAACCTTGTATTCTATAGGGGGCTAATGTGATGATAGGTGCATATGATAAATAATGAGAGCTCTGGGCAATGCTCATCAGACACGGAGCATCTCACGTTTATCAGTGTATAAATGATACACCGATAGCAATGTTATCATACAACAGAATTACCATATGTATGAAGTTGATGTGATGTGCAGTTCACCTTTTAAAAGGATATGGGAACTTATAGCTATGAATATATTAAAATATTTAAGTATTTTATACTCTGAAATTTTCTATGCATGAATGAGGTTTATATTTTTAGTAGTGCTTTATATCCAATAGAGTGTCTAACCCTTTCCCAATTGTTTTAAAAAAGTCTAAGAAGTCTTGAAATACATTAACACTTTTGTATACATGATAATGTGACTTTAAACTTATGGAAAGGTTGGGTTTGCTGAGTAAGTTAATTGATTAATTGAAGTAACATCACATGATGAGTTTATAAGCAAATGTTTGTTTGGAAGGAAGTTTTTAAGGTCTGAAGAAGCTTTTGGTGAAAGCGCTAACCTGTGCACATAAAATAATTATTTTATTTTTTACGACAAAGACTGGATTATTACTACGAGCCAACTGGTTGTCTCTCGCTGGCTATCGTTTTTGGATTTATTACTACTTGTTTTCAAGACATCAGAGAGGCATTTACTCTTGTGGTGTGTTAGCATTAACTGTTACAACTGATTACAAAATGTTTATGAACATCTATGCGGATAGACTAAAAAAATTCTTACCCCAGTTAATTAATGATGACCAAACAGGTTTTGTAACTAATACAAGTACATATGATAACATCAAAAGCACAATTGTGTACCTACCATAAATGTAAATGTTCGAGTGTATTCACTGTTGCAGTCATTACACTTGGGTTATCCTGCTGGCAGGCTACCCGCAGTCAGCCTGAATTCCAAAGTCCTGGTCCGGCATCGGCTACTGTCACCTCTTCCCCGATGTCAGTGCTCCATGGGTATATAATATGCAGCCAACGCCATTTTCTTCAGTTTTTCTTGCCCCAGATGTCAGGTGCCCCCAAAAAGGAAGGCTAAAAATTCTGCTTATAAAAAAGCATGCAGTAACATAATCATTACCTTCATCTACAAACAAATACACCACATAGGTTGTATAGGATAGAGAAGTATAGACAAGTCCCAGCAATGAAAAAGGGGGATGGAGGGAGGGTAACCTGGACTGCAACAGTGAATACACTTGAACATCTACATTTATGGTAGGTACACAAATGTACTATGTTCATCGTGTTTCACTGTTGCAGTCATTACACTTGGGTTGAATCCCAAAGCTGAGGTTGACAGGCTGGGCCTAAATAGAATTAGCAGCGGCTATGAGGCCCTGCAGAACTGCAGTGGCAAAGCCTGCTCTGGATTTAGAGTAAAGAGGTAAGTGGTAGTGCTTTGTAAAAGTGTGCACTGAAGTCCAAGTTGCAGCCTCCAAAATATCTTTGGTTGGTACTCCTCTGAAGAAGGCTGCTGAAGTAGCTGCTGCTCTGGTTGAATGTGGTCTAATGCCCTTAGGCACTGATTTGCCATGTTGTGAATAGCAGAAATGAATGCATTGGTCTATCCATTTTGAATTAGTCTGCTTTCAAATAGGCTTTCCTTGTGATCCTGCAGCATATGCCACTAAAAGTTGCTCAGTCTTTCTGAAAATTTTAGTTTTGTCCAAGTAGAAGCGTAACTGTCTGTGTATATCCAAAGAATGCAGAAGTCTCTCCCCTTTATTCTGTGGGTTTGGATAAAAGGTAGGCAAATGAATGGTTTGGTTAAGAGCCACACTGGACACTACTTTAGGCATAAATGTTGGGTTTGTCCTTAGAGAAACCCTGTCCGGATGGAAAATAATAAAAGGTTCCACAGTCATTAATGCCTGTAACTCTGAGACTCTTCTTGCTGAAGTTACTGCTAGGAGCAGAGCGGTTTTCCATGATAAGAATTTTATCTCAGCTGTATTGGCTGGCTCAAAAGGAGGCAGTGTGAGCTTTTCCAAGACAAAATTGAGGACCCATGCAGGTATTGCTGCTCTCCATGGAGGTGTTATGCTTTTGGCCCCTCTGAGGTACTGCCTTAGCAGTGGATGCAAAAAAAAATAGGTGGGTCCGTATTGTAGTGAGCTGAAATGGCAGAGGCATGGATCTTAATTGATGAGAAGGATAGGCCTTTGTCCAGCATCTCAGTTAGGTATTGTAAAATCTGAGAAATATTTGGTACAAGCGTGTCAATTCCTTGTGCCTGGTTCCAAGCACAGAATCTCTTCCATTTTTCTGCATAAGATTTTCTGGTGCTGGGCCTCCTGGCCTCCACAATAACATCCATAACCGCTTTAGAGAGATGTGTGTTCTGAATGGTGACATTATCCGCCATGCAGCCAGATTTAGGGTTCTGAGTTGGCTGTGCAGGATCTGATTGTTTTGTTGGGTCAGTAAATAAGGAATATGAGGTAATGTCCAGGTTGGGCCTTGAAACAAGCTCTTTAGGATTGGGTACCAGTGCTGGTGTGGCCAATCCGGGGCAATCAGTATCATTTTTGGCTTTTCTTTTCTGACCTTTAGGAGTACCTTGGGGAGGAGAGGCAGTGGAGGAAAGGCATGTACTGTAAGGGTTTTCCAGCTGAATGACAGAGTATCCACTTTCCGTGCTTGTATGTGATAAGTCCTTGTGCAGAATCTCTGTAGTTGGCAATTGTGAGGGGAGGCAAACCGATCCATGTCTGGGCATCTCCATTTCCTTGTTATCATGCTGAAGATTTGTGGATCTAGTTTCCACTCGTGAGGATCCATGAGGTTTCTGCTTAGTTCGTCTGCCAGAGCATTTGTCTTTCTGGCAGGAATTGTGCTTGCAGTGCAGGTGTGTTCCACAAAATCATGGCTTGTCTGCAGAGGGGGTAAGAATGTGTGCCTCCCTGCTTGTTTATGTACCACATGACTGTAGCATTGTCCGTCTTTATCAGCAGTTGTCCTGGATGAAGTACATCCTTGAAGGCTGTCAGGGCATTTTGTACAGCTAGCATCTCTTTTTGATTGATGTGAAGATGCCTTTGGCTTGTTGGCCATGTGCCCTGAATACATTTTCCTGCTATGTGGGCCCCCCAGGCATAATCTGATGCATCTGTTGTGAGGGTCTGCCTGGTTGTGGGAAAAGTGAATGGCTGTCCCTTGTTGTGGTGACAGGCCTGTGCCCACCATCGAAACTCCTGTTGCAGGCAGGGAATGAGGGTAATTAATGTTTCCAAGCTGTAGCAATGTTGAGTCCAAACACTTTTTAGAGACCATTGTAGCTTCCTCATATGCAGTCTTGCATATGGAATTAGCAGAATGCAGGATGCCATGAAGCCCAAAGCCTGCAGAATTTTTCTTGCACATAACTGGGTCTTTGTTGCCATGCTTTCAAAGTAAGAAGTCAGTTGTCTTTGTTTGTCTGGTGTGAGATAAGCCATCTGGGCAGTTGTATTTAAGCTTGCACACAGGAATATTATCTCTTGAGAGGGTACTAGTTTTGATTCCTTTTCATTTACTGTGTACCCTAGGCAAATTAGTAATCTTTTTACAAATGCCAGATGCTTTAGTAGAATGTCTTTGCTCTCTGCTTGAATGAGGCAGTTGTCCAAGTAGGGATATATTTGAATTCCTCTTTGCCTGCAAAATGCAATTACTGGTGCCAGGCATTTTGTGAAGACCCTGGGCGCAGTAGATAAGCCAAAGGGCAGTGCAGAGAATTGGTAATGCATTGAGCCACCAGCTATGAATCTGAGGTATCTTCTGCAAGACTGTCTGATTGGGACACGCAGGTATGCCTCTTTGAGGTCCAAAGTCACAAGCCAAGCCTTCTTGCCCAGCATGGGCAGAAGCTGTTGCAGAGTCAACATTTTGAATTTTGGAATGTCCAGAAAAGTGTTTAGAATAGGCAGGTCCAGAATTGGTCTCCAGGCTTTGTCCTTTCTTGGTACTAAGAAAAGTCTTGAGTAAAATCCTTGTCCCTGTTCTTGTTGTGGTACTGGCTGAATAGCCCTCATGTCCATGAGAGATGAAACTTGCTTTTGTGCCTCTGCCCATTGATTGTGTGGCAAGTCTGGCATACCTCTTGCCTTTGGAAGGGTGTGAAAGTGGAACCTGTAGCCCTGAGAGACTATATTTAAGACTCATTTGACCTGGGTGATCATGTGCCATTTTTGTGAAAAAAAGTAAGTGCTAGCTTTCCCCCTAAGGGTGCTGCCAAAAGATAAGTGCTTGGCATTGGTAGAGGAAAGTCATTGGGACTGTTTCCTATATGGCTGTGATTTGTCTTCTCCGCTTTTGGAGGTAAAAGAACCCCATTGTTTGGGCCTGTATGAGCCCTGGGGCTGTTGTCTGCCTCTAGGGCGTCTGTATCTGCCTATTTGTGGCCTGTCTGACAGTGGAAAAGACCAATTCTTAGAAGGCCAGTTCCTGCTAAATCTGGGTGGTTGTACCTGTAATAGAATAAAACCAAACCAAATAAGAAAAGTATAAAAAAAGAATCCAGGCCACCGTTTAAGGCAAAATAGTCTTTTATAACAAACACAGATGAGCGCTTTCGTCTAATAGCAATATCGTAAAAACACTTGGTGCAATAGATATCTGCACTACACCAGTCACGATCCTCAGCTACAAAAAAGAAGTCTTATTAAGGGTCAAGCTGTAAGAGTAGCAAGAATGACCTCTGAGTTTAGTGACTTGATTAGTGAGCTGATGTTTTTAGGAAAAAGATTTTTGGAAAGGGGGTATCCTGTGGATATGGTAAAGGAAGTATTAGAGGAAGTATACAAGAGGTGGGGGATCAAATACAAGGCTTTGTTAGGGCAAACCTTATCTAAAACTATTGAAAAGAATATGGAAGGAAAAAATTTCTATGGGGCTTGTGTTATGGAATACAATATGTTTTCCGAATTATTTACAAATATAGTTAGAGCCAACTGGAACACACTTAAAATTAATAAAGATTTATATGATGTGGTAGGGTCCAAACCTCTGTTTGCCTACAAAACAGGTAAAAATTTTAAAAGAACGTTTGAAAAGGTTGACAAAGTAACTACAATCCATAAAGCTACCACTTCGTGTGGCAAGTAGTTTATGTCATCTAATTATTAAGGAAGAGTGGGTAAGGTTAAACAATGGTTTGAATAGTGTAGTTAGATTTTGTAAGGGAATTGTAAAACTAGGTTGATAGTGTACATGGCCATGTGTGGAGAACGCCATGCATTTTATATAGGAAAAACAAAAAAAGCACTTAAAGATAAAATGTATGAGCATCAGTATGATATAAGAACTAGAAAAGAGACCAGTGTCTTGTTTAAACATTCTCTATTATGTCCTTCAACGATTTTAAATTTGGCATTATAGATATTATTGCAAAAAACAATTTTAAAGATGGGGATATTAAAAATGCTTTGTTGAATAGAGAATTAAAATGGCAGCTTAGGTTGAAATCTTTTATTTCACCTTGCCTAAATGAATATGTAACAATCAAACCGGTTTTAATAGCCAAAGCAGAAAATATTTGATTTGTTGCAGTTCAACAGAGTTGATATATTCATTCATATAATTTTTATACACTTTCATAATTTTTATACACTTTCATAATACTTATGTTGAGTAAATTTTGGTACACCCTGAGATTTTTTTGTTAAAATATATATAGTTATTTTACTATGTATAGTATGTATTTTGCATGTTTTGATTTAATCAATGAACATAGTTATGTGCAATACATTTTTTATATATATGTGGTCTCTTTAAATACTAATTAGTATGTATTTATACAAAGGTATATAAGTAATGAGTAGCACTTGTGTATTTATCTGAAGAAGTCTTGCTATTAGACAAAAGCGCTCATCTGTGTTTGTTACAAAAGACTATTTTGCCTTAAACAGTGGCCTGGATTCTTTTTTATACTTTTCTTATTTGGTTGTACATGTAAGAAATCCTTTACTGTCTGCATAGATTTCGCTTTATCCTCCATTTTTGTCAACACCTCTTCTGCCTTAACACCAAACAAAGTATCATGCTGTAATGGAGCATCCAATAATTTTGCTTTAACATGATCAGGCAGATTCTGTTCCTTTAATCAAGCATGCCTTCTAATGACAGAACCTGTAACAGCGGCCCTGCAAGAGGCCTCCAGTGAATCAAAACCACATTGCAAAGTATGCTTTCCCACTTGTTCAGTTGCATGCAATAAATCCTGCATTTCCTTATTTTCAGAACATTCAGAATTTGTCAACATTTTCGGTTTTAGCAGTGACATTAAGTATTGCTGATATTTAAGCATATGAAACTGACAGTTTAAAGCCCTTACAGCCAAGGTAGCAGAAGTGTAAACGTTCTTCCCCCATCTGTCCAGTGCCCTAGAATCCCTATCCGAGGGGACAGGGTTTTTTGCAGTACAGGCCTTGACCCCTTTGGGACCCTGAGAAATAGTTTCTGGGTCAGCAGCAGGGTTTTTATATAGAAATTTATGAGAGTCTGGAACCCTATAGTATCTGTCTGGCTTAACAGGTGCAGGAGGTAAAGAGTCAGGAGACATGACGGACTCTGAAAAGACATCATCTACAATGTCTAGAACAGGTGGAACAGCAAGAGGTCTGTGCTGTGGTAGTAGAAGAAAGTCTCTGTGCCTTTTCTTAGATTCTGAGTAATCTTGGCTCTCCCAGTGGAAATACTCCCTCATGGTATGCAGGGTTTCCCCAAAAGAATAATCCTCAGGAGGAGAAGATGAAGGAATAGATTCTACAGCATCAGAATCCTCATAGGGAGGAAAAGAGTATCCCTGTTCTGAAGAGGAGTCAGAGGAAATGGAAACCTGATCAGAAGAATCATATTGTGTGTCTTGCCTAGGCCTCTTATCAGGAGGGGGATAGGAACCCCTGATCAAAGTAATTAGGTCTTCGGTCATTTTAAGCATCTGTTTCTTAGGCATGGAAGTCTGTCCAGGAGAATGCTGTACTTGTTTCTTTGTCTTTAAAGCTGTTTTAGTCTTTGCCTTGGAAGCTGAGGTTGGCTTGATATATAACTGTGTAGGTCTGAAAACACCCTCAGAAGCCGATGCCTGCTCAGTGGCTCCGGGCCCATCTGAGGGAACAGTTTCAGAGTGTCCAATACCTTGAGTATCCAGAGGCCTAGCTGCCACCACGTGGGAGTAGAAAGCGGCCTGTGGCTCTGAGGTAGCGGGCGTCAGGGGCTGCAAAAGCACCTCACTGAGAACCGGTGACTGGCCTAGTGGAGGCCTCGTCGGTTTTGGACTTCGGATACCTGTCCTTTTTTTTCCTTGCGCTTTTTATAAACTCCAGTCGTCGGCTGTTCCGACGGCATTATAATAATTAAACCTTCAGCCAAAGTAATGAAAAGAAAAATCGTACCAATGCTCAATAATGCGTTGGTTAAATCTAGCACAAAACCGACAGCTAGTAATGTCGTGGTCAGGGCCTAGGCAAGGAATACAGTAAGAATGAAAATCCTTATGAGGTATTTGCTTCCCACAAGAAATACAATTATTAACTTTTTCTGACATCGGTCTGGAGCAAGAAAAAAGTTTCCCCAACGGGGTACTTAGCTTTATTGAAGACTTCGGATCTAAAATTCGGTTTCGAAAATCTAAGGAGTCTGCCGACCAGCACTTGCTAACTGCTTTTGCTTCGGGCACCACGCGGCAAGAAAGACTGAAGAAAATGGCGTCGGCTGCATCTTATATACCCCTGACGCATTTACGTCAGGGAAGAGGCGACAGCAACAGACGCTGGACCAGGACTTTGGAATTCAGGCCGACTGCGGGTAGCCTGCCAGCAGGATAACCCAAGTGTAATGACTGCAACAGTGAAACACGATGAACATCAGTCTCTTATTTTAACTGATTATTCACACAGAAAGAAAAAAAAACTTGTCTCTGGTTAGTCTTGACATTAACTCAGCATTTGATTCAATACATTGGGATTATCTATTCACATTATTACAATGTTTAAACTTTTAAGATCATTTTATTAATTTACTATTACATCTTTATAAAGCCACTCTGGCTTATATCAAAATTGGATCATAAACATAGACTCAAATACCCATCACTAAAGGAACAAAACAAGGGTGTCCCTTATCTCCCTTATTGGTTGCTCTCTTAATGGAACTCAAACATAGAAGGTTTGGAAATTAGTGATGAAATAACTTCTAAAATTCAGTTATTTGCTGATGATGTGCTCATCACTACTAAAGGAGATAATTCTTCCATAACAGCCTTATTTGAAGCTGTTAACACATTTCAATTTATATCTGGACTGACATTCAATGATAATAAAACTAAGATCCTACCTATCTATTTAAACAATAATAAGAGAAACATTAACAAAGACACTAACAAATACATCACAGATCAAATTACATATTTGGGCATCATTCTTGCTAAAGATATTAAATTAATCACAAAACTAAATTATAATAGATGTTATGTAAATATTCAAACTCTATTAACAAAATGGAATACAAATATATTTACAACTGAGGAAAGGTTAATTACCATTAAAATGATAATCCTTCCTAAAATTCTTTATATTATACAATCTATTTTAATACTTCCCATTAAAGCTTTCATTAATAAGATCAATTCTCTGTTATTAAAATTGTTTTGGTTTCCCAGGAAACCTAGAACAGCACTCGAACATCACCTTCATAGTTGGAACAAAGGGGGTATGTATAGCCTTTTCTGATTTGAAACTTTATTTTAATGTAGCTATTATTAGGTCCATAGCACAACTTTTAGATGCACCATATCAGGCCAAATGGAAAATATTCTGGGAATCCTCAGCTATGCTATTAATATCAAAACCACAGCCATACAAATTAGAATTAATAAATAACACAATATTATGGACACTGAAAGATTATTTCATGTTACACAGCATACCCAAAAATTTATTTAGCTACTTACACAACATACTAATAAATTTCAGAAACTTTATATTTAAGCACACTAAGTACAAAGAATTTTTTTACAATTTCCCCGATAGCCTTTACTCAAGAATCCTTGCAATCCTCAGATATAGATAAAATTACCTTGCTTAAACAAAAATGTCTTTTGTATTGGTTTCAACTTATTACAGATGATAGGGTAAAGGATGTAGATCAGATAATAAGTGAATATCAGTTAGACATCTCCCTATGGCTTAACATACAATCCCTCAGACTATTCTTACAAAATAAGATGAACCCGATCACTTCTGCTAATAAACAGGTTACTATACTGCTAGATTTCTTTAATTCAGTTATTCAACATAAACAAACTTATTCAGACAACATGGCATTTATATACAGACTTATCAGAGAAGAAACATATTGTTGTCCTGCTAATTTCTGGAACCATTTTTATACAGTTATTAACACACTTCCAAGGGAACTAGATAAAACAAATATATTAGAATCTGCAGGGAAAACAACACTTTCACTTAAATGGAAAATATATTCCTGGAAATTTTTATCTAGATCCTTCTACACTCAACTAATGAACAAAATTAATGGTAAACTAAATATTTGCAACAGATGCAAGTCTAACACAAACATTGACTGGAACCATATGTTTTATGACTGTCATGCTTCAAGTGTATTTTGGGAAAACATTAAATAACTCCTACAAGCAATATTCACAGATAATTTTATTATTATATTTTGACCAAATCATTAGTACTCTTCAATGCACCCATACCTGGTTGTGTAAAAAAAAGTTAAACATTCCATACTTTGGGCAATAATGGTAGTAGCCAGGAAAACTATAACAAGAAACTGGATATCTGAATTCCCTCCTTCCTAGGATGATTTTAAGAAAATTCTAATGGAAGTTTGTCAATTGCAGATTGCAACTATGACATCTAGAAAAACTTGGGTTAATCTACAGAATTTGTTGAAAAGAGATTGACAACGATATTATATAAATCAAATTTCAACCTCTCTGTGCGTTATATATACGGAATAATCAAATACTAGGCAACTTAATGATATTCAATGGATGTCTTTGTATATAGTTTTAGTAATTTCACTTTATTTGTTAAGCATTGTTATGTGAATGCTTATATGAACATTTTTTGAATTGTAAATATCTTTATGTTAAAAGAATGTGTAATTGTTTATATTTATTTCTTTAAAATCAATAAAATTGTCTGTATAAATTTCTGTAGATTGGTGAATCTGGGAATCTTGAGGCAATGTTACAACTGCCTCATGTACACAGACAACCCTCTCCTCCTCCCAAAAAATTCCAACACATGTGAGAGATGCAACCATATAGCCAAACTGGAGGCTAAGCTCTCTCAACTTAGTACTGGCGTAACCAGTCAGGAGGAGAAGGAAACCACACTCACTACAATTCCAGTCTCACATAGACCTACCACGACAGCAAACCAAACACAAACACACAAAAACATACTCGGAGGCTCTAAATAAAAATCTGCCTAAGCAGCAGAGACCTCCAAAGCAGACACCCAAGCAAGCGCTACCCCAAAACAAAACACGTGCAACACATAGCTCAGAAAGCCAGTGTGCCAAACAGTCACAGCCCTTTAGGCTAAACAACACACCTGATACACTTGCAATAGGTGACTCTATAGTCAGGCACACTGACGTCCCGCTCACCAGGCTGAACAAGGAGAAGGTCACGGTGAGCTGCCTGTCGGGCGCTAGGATCCGCCACATAACACAAGCACTCAGGTCACTCCAAGGCAAATACAAATATGACTCGGTCATTGTCCATGCTGTTGTGAATGACCTGAGACGTACCTCCCTGGACTACATGAAAAGAGACATACAGGAGCTCTCTGAGCATGTAGCCCAGGCCGGTATGACCCTGACCTTGAGTAGCATCTTACCCTCACCAAGAATGATGCCACAATATGAAGACAAGATGATCAATTTCAACAATTGGCTTATGTATTGGTGTCATTCAAAGGGGATCCAATGCCTGTCAGCCTGGTATGACATGCTCGACAAGCCACAATACTTCGTTAGGGACAGCTTGCACCTGTCACCCCTGGGCTTTCGGATATTGGCAAAGGCTCTTGCTTCCCCCATAGTGCCTTTTTTAGCCAAGGCTCAAAAGACAAACCCACCTCCATAGGTATCACAAGGGATAAGAAACTAAGAGTAATGCTACTCAACGCCAGAAGTCTAAACCTCAAGATGCACGCACTCAAACCTCTCCTTAGCATGGAGAACATCGATATCTGTGCAGTAACAGAAACCTGGTTCAAGACTCCCGAGAGCACCCCAGCACTACCAGGTTATACCTCATACCATGCTTTTCAGCCCCAAAACTTGGGCCGAACCATAAAAAGAGGGGGAGTATCAATATTCGTCAAAGATACCCACACCTCCAGGTTGGTGGCACAGCACGAAGCATCAGAGACTATCCACGTGAAACTAACAGTGGGTAAAACTGCCTTCCAGTTTATAGCCTGCTACAGACCACCCTCCCAAACCCAGGAACCCCACTCGGCCTTCCTGAGAACACTGGAAAATTTGAAGGTCTCTCCAAACACCATTATATTGGGCGACTTCAACTACTCAAACATAGACTGGGAGCATTACTCTAGCTCCAACACCCTAGCCCAAAGGTTCCTAGAATTTATAAACTCAAATGCTATGGAACAACTTGTTACCACTCCCACATGAGGGGAAAACATACTGGACCTGATCATCACCAACATGGGGACTCTATGCTCCAGACTAGAAGTGTATCCCTTACTGTTAAGATCAGACCATAAACTAATCTCACTGGATATTCACATCCCGACCCCACCCCCTGCCCAGAAAACCACAGTGAAAAACTTCTCTAAAGCAAATTTCACACTTCTCAAAACCGAAGTGGAATCCTTCAAAGCCCCCGAGCCTGTGGAAAATACGGCCCAGACCGCAGAATCCTTTATAAATGCATTCTATGAACACCTTCAGGAATGCATGGATCATACAATCCCAAATAAAACCAAGACCCAATCCTCCAAAGGCAGATGTCCTGTCTGGTGGACCCCAGCCATAAACAAACTATACAATAGAAGGAGGAAGCTACTACATGACAGAGCAAAATCCCAAAAAGGGAAGGCATCTCTGATCAGTATTAGCAAAAAATACGGGCACTCATAAAAATCATCTAAGGCCAGCTTCGAGAGACAAATTGCACAGGACACCAAGGATAATCACAAGGCTTTCTTTAGTTATGTTAGGAACCTGGGTGGGAATTCCCAGATATGCTCAGAATTAGTCCAAAATGACAAAAAATACATAGAACCCACAGACACTGCCAACATCCTAGCTGACAGGTTCAGCGCAAACTTCTCCCCCTCCTCCCCACCAAAAGGGCAAATATCTATCCCAGCAGAGTGCTGCCCCCCTGACATCTCAGATGCTCAGGTAAGAGCCGCCCTCTCCAAAGCAAAAAACACAGCATCAATGGGACCAGACACTGTCCCTGGCTGCGTCCTACATGAGCTCCAAGAAGGGCTAAACCCAAACATAAAACTACTGTTCAATCTCAGCCTTACTACAGGATATGTACACAAAGAGTGGCGTACAGCAACAGTGGTCCCTCTCCACAAAGGTGGTGCCTCAACGGATCCTGGAAACTATCGCCCCATAAGCCTGACTAGCTTGGTCTGCAAAGCTATGGAAAGGATCATCATGGACCTCATAAATAAAGATATTGGGGACCTACAGACACTGGATCCTACCCAGTTCAGCTTTGTTAAGGACAGATCCTGCCTCTTAAACCTGGTTGATTTCTTTGAAACGGTCACCAAGGCCATAGACGAGGGGAAGGTGGTCCACACAACCTACCTGGATCTCGCAAAAGCCTTCGATACAATACCCCACTCGGGCATTATAGATAAGCTCACCAGCTTAAATATAAACCCCTGTGTCACTAGATGGGTTGCAAACTGGCTCAAGGACAGAACCCACATGGTTAGAATTGCTGGGGCCATGTCAGACTCCAAACAAATTACAAGTGGCGTCCCACAAGGCTCAGTCCTGGGACCTCTCTTGTTCGGTATATATTTCTCGGAGGTACAGGCCAACATGGAAGGACTGTGGCTGACCAAGTTCGCAGATGACTGCAAACTGGGCACCATAATCGACTCTCCAGCTGACACAAGCATCCTCCAAAAGGGCCTCATAGAAACAGACAACTGGTGCCAGAGCCATGGCCTCAAGCTAAACGCCAAAAAGTGTATAGTCATCCCCTTTGGCAAAAACAAAGTGCCCACAAATTACCACATACGTGGTAATCCATTAAGTACAGATGAAGTAATTGGGGACCTGGGGACCCAAGTTGATAGCAATCTCTCATTTGACAACCACGTGGCCAAAGTGGCTAGAAAAACATTTTATATAGCCCACCTAATCATGAAGGGATTCACATCTAGCTCAGGGGAGGTCATCGTGCCTCTTTACTCATCCCTCATCGGGCCCATAATTGAGTACAATGCCCCTTTTGGGATGTACCTTACCAGACACCTGCAGCAACTGGAAAGACTCCAAAAGTACCTCACCAAGAGGATCAAAGGGCTCAAATAGATGCCATATGCTACCCGGTTAAAGAAACTCCAGCTCTTCTCAGTGGCATACCGCCTGCTCAGAGGCGTCTGACGTATAAATCCATGTCCAACCCGGAATTAATGGACATGCTGCACCTCCGAAAATCCAAATCCCATCGAGCTATGCGCTCGAGAGACTTGAACCTCAGCACTGAAATAAATAGGACATACTGGAGGGACAGATTAATAACCCAGAGGCTTCCTTCACTCTGGAATAAAATCCCAGTCCAGGTGAGGCCGAGTCCCTCATTGACTCTCTTCAAGAGGAATCTTGATGAGTGGATGAGAGATCGTAGGTTTACCCCGGGTATCACTTCTGTGTCACTGTTAGACAGAGGCACAGTATACTAACCTCGAAAAAGGGCATAGCAAAATTAATTTAAAATGGGTGGCGAAAGCCAAACATACTCTGGCTAGGCTTATAAATGCCCTAGGGCAGATAGCCTAGTATGAACCTATGAACCTATAAAAAGAAAGAAAATCAGTTCTAGGTCTCTTAGAAGGGGAAGGCTGCCTTCCCCTAATTAAGGTAATAAGGTCTTCAGCCACTCTAAGAATTTGTTTTTGAGGCATATGGGCCTGAGCCTGTGGTTTGGTCGTCTGTTTTCTAGGCGCAGTGCGAGTTTTTGGCCTGAGGAATTCGGAACTTCTGTATGGCATCAGTTTAATATGAATGTCTGTAGGCCTGAATACACCCTCAGAATCCAGTGCCTGCACAGCGGCTCCGGACCCATCCAAGGTAGAGACATCTGCAGATTCCATAGTCGAAGAAGCATCTCGCAGCATACCGGATTCCAAATGGGTCTCAGTAGAAGCCTGCAAATCTGAAGTAGCAGGCATCAGGGGCTGCAAAAGCGCCCCACTGAGTACCGGTGTACTGGCGACTACCTTAATGGAAGCATCGCCAGCAGTTCTGGACCTATGCGGTCTATCTTTATCCTTACAATTTTTCGGAAGATCAGTAGTCAGATGGCTTAACAAAGCCATTTCAGAGTACAGGGATTGAGTACTAAAGTAATTGGCTGCAAAAATAGCCGACGACGAATAGTATGGGTGTTGAACAAGGCACAAAACTGACAGCGAGGGTTGTCGTGGTCTGGGCCTAAGCAGTGGATGCACTAAGAATGAAAATCTTTATGAGGTATTTGCTTTCCACAGGCAAGACAATTGTTAACTTTTACTGACATCGGTTAGAGCAAGAGAAAGGATCCCCAACGGGGTACTTCTCTTTTTTGAAGACTTCTGGTCTGAAACTCAAAAACGAAAATTTCAGGAGACGGCCGACCGGCACTTGAGAACTGCTCCTGCTTCAGGCACCGCACGGCAAGAAAGATTGATGTAATGGCATCAGCTGCATGTTTTATACCCCCTGAAGACCTGACATCATGGAAGAAGCGACAGCATCCGACGCAGAAATCCGAAGACTCTGATACTCAGGCCGGCTGAGGGCTACCTGCAGGCATATAACCCAAATGTGATGACTCAACAGTGAAACACAACGAACATCTGCTAATTTTTCTGTCTTATAGGAAACATACCACGTAATGAGATTTTTCATTAGCACATTTTTGTAATTAATTTACTGTTCTATTAGCTACCTGCAAGTGTGACTTTAATCTAACTGAAATGTATTTTAAGCTTCTAACTACACATTTTTTTTTTTTGCTTCTCCTTGCTAGTAATTAAAAGCTGACCAACAAGAAGCTGGTAATCTACTCCCCTTCTGTTTCTACAATTTTCTTATTGAGAGTTCCTTTTTCCAGAAATTGTCAAGCACCATCATTTTTAATAAACTCAGACCATTTTACTAAATTATTACAGCTGTCTCTACCATACGTATACATGCCTGGTTGGAGTTCCATACTCTAGCTCTTTTAAAGAACCTACACTTGCACCCTTAATAAAGCCACACAATCATACCAAAGAGATAGATATGTGACTATGATTAAAACCCAGACTCATACAATCAAAGAAACTTGAATTGTTTAAACTGAATAGTTGTTTATTTCATACAATTTTCCCATTCACATACATACTTCCTTTAAATCAACACTCATGCTTCTCTTCCTCTCTTTTACTTCACAGACTGCTGTCCTAATAAGTAGCAATCATTAAAAAATCATTGGTTCAGAATATGCAATACCATGTCTCCTTCCCTCAGTTCCCAAGACTTTCAAACCTCAACCTCTACCAAACAGAAGCCTTTGCCATAACTAGAAGATCTCTCATTTTGCCTACACCCACATATAAATACAACGGTAAACATTAAACAAAAAACATTTCCATAAAATGCATTTGCACTTTCCTGCCACCGGTCACCGTTATTTTCTTTACCTTCTGTAAAAGGACTGCTTCTTTTCCGTCTCTAATCACCCTCGTTTATGTTTGGCTCAGACCTTGTTTTATATTATACTTAGACGTTATCCAGCTACAGCCAGAAATGTAACTAAATTGCAGGCCTCTGTTCAGTGTTTTCTTTTGTAGTATAAAAGGAAATGATTCTGCAAGGGTCTCTCAGTGCAGTGACAGTTTTAACACCTCTGCACTAGTGTGAGTGGAGGGGACTCTCAATTCCTCTTGAACTACAAAACAAACACTGAAAAAAGGCCTGCAATTTACTTTTCTGGCTGTAGCTGGATAACTTCTAAGTGTAGTGTAAAACAAGGTCTGAACCAATCATAAATGAGGGTGATTAGAGAAAGAAAAGAAGCAGTCTTTTTACAGAAGGTAAAGAAAATAACAGTGACCCTCACAAATCCCACTATATGTCAAGGACATGGGAATTCAAAGCTACTTCCTTATGTCTGGCATGAGTCATACAAAGTACTATGGGAAAGAGAAAGGGCTGAGGGAGAGGATCATGTTGGTATGTCATGCCCCATTGGTAGCCATGTTGTGGAAAACGGGCTAAAATTACAAAGCACTTTGTAGTGTTACAGGAAACAAAGAGAGTGAAAACATTTTGTTTAGTTCAAGGGTGGAGTTTTCCTTTAATCCTCCTTGCCCCCATCCTTGCCAACTGACAACCCCGCCCACTATACCAACAGCCCAATGCTGGTTCCACTAACCACTTATTCACACATGCCAACTTCACATTGCAATTCTACCTGTTACACACATTTGAGACATGGCACAAGATGGTACGTGCTAGGATAAAATGCATGCAGGTACAAGAAGAAAATGTCCCTTTTTTTTTTTTTTTTTTTTTGGGCAGCAAAAAATCACACACTGCAAGGCAGCAGCTCTAAACTGCTGTTGAATTAACACTGGAGTCTAAATCTCTTCAGAATTTAGGTTCTAAAGTTTATGAAAAAACATGTCTCATCTCTAGTTTATCTGAATTTGTTTTCCGGGATAGTCCACTGGGCCTAAGAGTGCCCATTTTCAGTGGAGTCCTGGGGAGAAAAGCTCCACATATTACATATATATTGAAGAGAGAAAGTTACATAATGGCTGTTAACAGATTCAAGTTACTAGCAAGCAACATTATAAGAATAAAAGGTTGTTTCAATAAAGAAGTTTTACTTTAATTTTGTAATTTTGGGTTCAATCCTTGGTGGGTGTTAGTTTTCCTTTGTTATGGTTGCAAAAGAAATTACTCCTTTATCAAGTCTTACAAGTTTCCCATCTTAAATGATAATGCTGGAACAACATTAAGTGTGCATGTTTATATTACTAAGCTGCACAACAAAAACAAAATCACTGACCGCATGCATGTCTATCCCTAAACAGCGCAATACCGAAGACAAATTTAAAGAGAAAATACACGTTAAAAAGTAGTGCAAGTCATAAGAGACTACAGTAGAAAGAGTTTCAATTCTAAATATATTTGAAAGGCAATGCTTGTCCCCCCCCCCCCAAAAAAAAACGTAATTATGCATAAAGAAGAAAACCTAAACAGTCACCAAAGACTGAACCCAAAATTAAGCTTCTTTATTGAAGCAATCTTTTATTCCGCCCATTTCAGGGATCCCAAAATTTCACAAGAACCTGGAATGTAAACTTTTTAGACCAGTGGTAAGAAGCTGGCAGGTCCATAGCTCATCCACTGGCTGTTTTTTGTTGACAGGTGATTAAAATTTATACTTAAAATGAATATACATCATCGGCTGGGGTGCCTTCTGTGCGGAGTCTGCATGTCCTTCCTGTGGTCGCGTGGGTTTCCTCCTGGTGCTACGGTTTCCTCCCACATCCCAAAGACATGCTGTAGGTGGACTGGACACTCTAACTTGGCCTTAGGTGTGAGTGTGTGTGTGCCTTCTGTGGAAGGTTGGGCGCCCGGCTAGCAACTAGACACCGTAAAACTCCACTGCCAATCATGAGCGGACAAGGTGATCCACTGTGGCAACCCCTAACCAGGAAAAAGCCGAAAGAAGAAGATGGTGAAGGACTGTGGAGATTTGTTGGGGAGGTTGACTGTGTTGGCTACCTCTTATGTGGGTCTTCTAACTACCGATTTGGTGGACTTATTCCTTTGGAAGGAGGTCTAGCTTTTTCCATGACAACTACCTTTAAATGCCTATTAACTTTTGCTGCCCTAAGCACTGAATAAATTAATTTAATTAAGTAACTCACTACTTTGGTGCTGGAAAACAATTTTATTTTGTGGGAGAAATGTTTAGACAGGTGAAGGGAGTGGCAATGTGGGCAGCTTGTACCCCACTTATGTCAACCTGGTACTTTTGTCTTGGGAAAAATCTTGTGTATTACGCTCTCAGTTTTTTTTCAGTGCAATAAATTATATTTAAGATTTTTGGATGACATTTTATCTTGTGTGAAGAACCAGAAAAGTACATCTCAAAATTTATTGAATATTTAAATAGTACTACCTCCTTCCTCAGTTTTACATCACTATAACTAGAAAGATATCAACTATTTAGATACTATTACTGAGTATACTAGTGAGGGTTTTAAATCAAAAATGTATAGGAAATCCCCTTTAGCAACTTGTATTTACCTTTTAGTAGTGCACATCCATTTACAGTGAATACACTGATCTTTAACCAAACTTTTTTTCTAATTGCTAGAATAACCTGAAATAAGAAGGATGTTATTCAAAATCTCCTTGTGTTCTGACTGGAGTGCTTCTCAAACAATCTGGAAATATATTGCTGATAAGTACATTTCTTGGCACTTTTCAGAGTTCTGCATGGTCTTAATTTTTGCCTGACTGAATTATTTTATATATTTGATACAATGTTTATCGTTTCCTCATCTGTTCTGTAGCTGGGTCCCCCCATACCCGTGGTGGTGTTAAAGTTTATAAAACTGGTATAACTGATCATTTTCAAGTGTGTTTGAACTGTTGAAATGTTGTGGGCTACATACTCAAGTGTGATAGCCATTTTTCTGCTTTAAAAGTGTTTGTTTTACTGTATCTCTTAATTATTGAAAAAACAAAAAAAATCCTCTCTACTCGTTTCCCACCTTTCTATAACCAGTAGAGTCCAGTTTTCAGATTTTGCTGAACTCTAGGCTGTTTTGTAGTTTATGTGTTGCCCAGATCTTACTAAGATAGAAGGAAGCTTGTCTGTTCATCAGTGAGAGTGATGAGCTATGAGCAGCTTATCTGTCGCTGGAGGAGTGGTTTCAGCTCAGAATCTGTAGTTTTATTGGCCATTTTGGGCTAGTTCTATCCCTTTAATCTTTCTGTTTAAAAACCAGTGTTTGCACCGTTTTGCGCATCGCGTAGTGCTGTTTAACTAGGGTTAAACTACTCCTGGTGCCAGAAAGTCTGTTCTTCTAATTTTCCATTAGAACTAGCCAGTTTTCTAGTTTTAGCACTCAAAACTGTTTCCTTGTGCTCAGCACTTGTTCAAAACTCGTTGCAAGCACTAAATAGTACAGTTTTGTACCTACCATAAATGTAGATGTCCGAACAGGATAGCATCTGCAGTCCTAACAAATGGGTTGTCCTGTCGTCAGGCAGCCCTTCGGTCGGCCGGATTCCAAAGTCTGGGTCTGGCCTCGGCTGGTGTCGCACTTCACCAGACGTCATCTCTGCTGGTCTTCGGGTATAAAGGCATCAGCAGACGCCATTTTTCTCAGTGTTTCTTGCCCCAGATGCCAGTTGCCCTCTTGGAAAACTAAATTTTGGGTAAATGCCAATGTTTCCAAAAAAATAGTAGGCAAACACAAAAAATAAGCATGTATGTACATATATACAAACAAATACACCATAAGAGATCCCCCCTAGCTAGCTATTAGGAGGGTAATTACCCTAGGAGTACCACAGAGGGGAAGGAGGGTGGGTAATCCTGACTGCAGATGCTATCCTGTTCGGACATCTACATTTATGGTAGGTACAAAACTGTACTATGTCCTTCAAGGATGCATCTGCAGTCCTAACAAATGGGTAGAATACCATAGCCAAACTAGGGGAGGAGGAAGAAGAATTATGGTGTAGTTAGGATCCCTTGCAATACAGCAGTGGCAAACCCTGCTCGGGATCTAGAGTATAGAGGTAAGTTGTAATGCTTGGCAAATGTATGCATGGAGGTCCAAGTAGCCGCCTCAATAATGTCCTTGGTAGCCACTCCTCGTAAGAAAGCTGTGGTAGTGGCTGTAGCCCTTGTAGAGTGAGGTCTTATGTTCTGTGGAATTTGCTTTCCATGGTAGGAGTAACAGAATCTTATGCAATTTCCTATCCACTTGGAGATTGTCTGTTTGGAAATTGCTTTTCCTTCCCTTCCTGTTGCATAAGCTACTAAAAGCTGGTCAGTTTTTCTATTGCCCTTGGTTCTGTCCAGGTAGTAGCAACTGTCTATGTACATCCAAGGTATGCAGCAGTCTTTCCCCTGTTCTGTGGATTGGGAAAGAAGGTAGGTAGGTGGATTGCCTGGTTTAGAGACACTCTGGATACCACCTTAGGCATAAATGTAGGATTAGTTCTCATGGACACTCTATCTTGATGGAAGATTAGGAAGGGTTGTACTGCCATTAAGGCCTGTAGTTCCGAAACCCTTCTTGCTGAAGTAATTGCCAGTAGGAAAGCAGTTTTCCAGGATAGGTGTTGAAGATCTGCTGTTGCTGCTGGTTCAAATGGAGGGAGTGTCAATTTTTCTAGCACAAAGTTCAAGTCCCATGCTGGTAATGGTGGTTTCCTAGGAGGTTTTACATTCTTGATTCCTCTGAGGAACTGCCTGAGTAGAGGATGTGAGAAGACAGGGGGATCGAAGCTGTATTCTGCAGAAATAGCTGATGCATGTATCTTGATGGAGGAATAGGACAGGCCTGTATGGAGAAGCTCTGCCAAGTACTCCAGGATGTTAGCAATATCTATCTTTGACACATCTTTTCCTCTTTCAGTACTCCAAATGACAAACCTTTTCCATTTTCCTGCATAGTTCCTTCTTGTTGAAGGTCTGCGGGCCTCAAGGATAATGTCTTTAACCCTTTGGGATAAATTTGGGTTAGTTGCTGTTATGTAATGTTCCAGGCTGTCAGTTGCAGAGTTTTTAGGTTTGGATGCATGATGTTGTAGTCGTTCTGAGTTAACATCAAAGGCATCAGGGGTAGTGTCCACGGTCTCCCCCGAGACATGCTCCTCAGCAATGAATACCAGTGTTGTCTTGGCCAATTTGGAGCTATCAGAATTATCCTTGGACGTTCCTCTTTGATTTTCAGTAGTACCTTGTGCATCAAAGGAAGAGGTGGAAATGCATATGCTGTCAGGCCTTTCCAACTGAAGGATAGAGAGTCCACCTTCCATGCAAGTGGGTGGTATGTCCTTGTGCAGAATTTCTTGAGCTGGTGATTGAGTGGGGATGCGAATAGGTCTATTTGTGGCATTCCCCATTTCTTTGTGATGGCCTTGAAGATGTCCGGGTGTAGCATCCATTCGTGAGCATCCGATGTAGTTCTGCTTAACATGTCTGCTAGGATGTTTTCTTTTCCGGTACAAATATTGCCTGTAACTGGATGTTGTAGCTCAGAGCCATATTCCAAAGGTCCAGAGTCATTCTGCATAGGGGTATGAATGAGTGCCTCCCTGTTTGTTGATGTACCACATGACTGTGGTGTTGTCTGTCCTTATCATTAAATGGCCTTCTTTGAGGAATGGTCTGAAATTCTGGATTGCTAGTTTTACTGCCAGCATTTCTTTTGATTTATGTGCAGGTGCAGCTGGTCTGGAGTCCATAATCCTTGTATGCATTTGTCCAGCATGTGTGCCCCCAACCTAGGTCTGAGGCGTCCGTTGTGATGGTTTGGCTTGCTTGAAAGTTGTGGAAGGGCAAGCCTGGGTTTGACTGGCATGCTTGAGCCCACCATAGGAACTCTTGTTTCAGGCATGGGATTAGTGGTATTTCGGTTTCTAAGCTGTGCCTGTGTTGAGACCATAAATTCTTTAGGTACCACTGTAGCTTTCTCATATGCAGTCTGGCATGGGGACCAGGATTATGCATGATGCCATGAAGCCCAAGGCCTGCAGTACTTTCCTTGCTGTTAGTTTGTTCTGCTTTGTTAATGCCAAGAAGTAAAGAGGGAGTTGTTCTTGTTTTTCTGCAGTTAGGAATGCCATCTGTTTTACTGTGTCCAATTCCGCACCCAAGAATGTTCTTGTTTGGGATGGTATCAGTCTTGACTTTTTTAAATTGACTGTGTATCCCAGGGCTTGTAGTAAGCAAATGACTCTTTGTAAGTCTTTTGTCAGCTTGCTTTTGTTGTCTGCTTGTATCAGGCAGTCGTCCAGGTATGGATAAATTTGGATTCCCTGTAGCCTGCAATGAGCGATTACTGATGCCAGGCATTTTGTGAATACTCTGGGCAGTAGATAAGCCAAAGGGCAATGCTGAGAATTGATAATGCTCTGATCCTGCAAGAAATCTGAGGTATCTTCTGCAATTTGGTCGATGGGGACGTGCAGGTATGCCTCCTTGAGATCTAGAGTTATCAGCCAACACTCCTTGCCCAGCATGGGAAGAAGTTGCTGTAGGGTCAGCATTTTGAATTTTGGAACAATGATGAATGTGTTTAAAGGCGGACAGGTCGAGAATAGGTCTCCAACTTTTCTCTTTTCTTGGTACTAGGAAGAGTCTGGAGTAGAATCCTTTGCCCTGTTCTGTAGGTGGTACCCTTTCCACAGCTCTCATCTTTGTTAATTGAGCTATCTGTTTTAGAGCTTCTGTTTTTGGTTTGGAGGTAGGTTTGGCATTCCTCTTTTTCTGGTAAGGTGTGGAAATGAAACCTGTAGCCTTGGTCTATAGTTTGCAAAATCCACTTGTCTCTTGTGATATAGTGCCAATTTTTGAAAATAAGGCTAACTTTCCGCCTAAGGGTGCTGCTATTTGTTCCCTGGTAGGCGGTGTCAGAGCCAAGTCACTGTGATTGTCCTGTTGCAGTGGCAGTGGTTGTGTCTGTGCCTCGTTGGTTATTGCCTTGCCACTGGCGTCCTCTGTAGGCACCTCCTCTGGATTGATTTCTGCCTCTGGACGTCTATTCCTGCCTCTCAGATTTAGAGGAGTCTGGAAAGGACCAATTTTTGGAAGGCCAGTTCCTGCTAAACCTTGGGGCTGAACCTGTAAGAAATCTTTAACTGTTTGTACAGATTTTGCCTTCTCTTCCATTTTCTTCATTACTTGCTGGGCAGGAGAACCAAATAGACTGACCTTATCCATAGGAGCATCTAATAGCTTTGCTTTAACATGATCCGCAAGACCTGTTCTTTCAACCATGCATGCCTTCTTATAACTGTGCCAGTCATGGCTGATCTAAATGAAGCCTCCAGTGCATCATAGCCACATTTTAAAGAATGGTTACTAACCTGCTGAATGTTATTCACCATTTCTAAAACATATTTCTTATCTAAGGAATCATCAGAGGACAGTTTCTTAGTTAACTGATCAAGCATAAACTCTTGGTATTGGATCATATGAAACTGACAGTTCAAAGCTCTAGCTGAGAGAGTAGCAGAGGTGTAAACTTTTTTACCCCATCTTTCTAAGGACCTGGATTCCCTTTCAGAAGGAGAGGGTTTTTGCTGAGGTCGGCTACTGCCTTAGGCCCCTGGGAGATAGTCTCAGGATCTGCAAGGGGAGCCTTGTATAGGTGGTGATGAGTGTCCGGTACCCTGTAAAACCTATCGGGCTTGGCAGGGGCTGGAGGTAAAGTATCAGGAGCAATGCAAACATCATTAAATGCATCATCCACAACAGGAAGAACTGGAGGTATAGCTAAGGGCCTATGTTGGTAAATGTAGAAAGGTCCTAAGCCTTTTCTTGAATCAGAGAAATCTTGTCCCTGCCATTGGAATTGCTCTCTCATGGCATGTAAGGTTTCCCCAAAGGAAAATTCCTCTGGTGGAGAGGCAGAAGGAATAGATTCTTCAGCATCGGAATCTTCATAAGTAGAAAAAGGAGCCTCTGGATGGTCTGTATTGTCTGAATCATCAGAAGAATCATCTGAGGACACTGGCTCAGGGGCTCTGCTCTAGGTCTCTTTTCTGGAGGCTGAGAGGCCCTGTCTGGGTGAGATTGGGATCCCCTTATTAAACAGATGAGATCCTCTGCCAGAGTAAGCATTTGAGAACTGGAACTGGGCCTGTGTGAGGGGGCTTAACAGGCACAGATTTAGCAGATTTGGCTGCTTTAGCCCTGGCAAAGGCCTTAATAGACATGGCTGCAGGAGGCCTAGCAGCACCACGTGCTGGGGTAGAGACATCCAAAGGGATGGTGTCCGATAATTCTAGAGGAACCACATTAATAGGCAAAACTTCAGAGGCCGATTCAACTAGGGTAGCAGGAGCCTCGGTAGTAGTCATGGATTCAGCTGAAGATTGACCCGTTTGCTCGGTTTCGGCCGAAACAGAGACACTCGCGGTTTGCTTAACCGTGGTTTCGGCCGAAACCGCGGACCGCGAGTGTCGGTCTTTTTCGTTTCTTAACAATTTGAGAAGTCGGAGGATCCGACGGCATAATGTACGCAAAATCTGAGCCGAAAAACTGTTCAGCAAACTCCGACCGACGCCTAAGCGTTCGTCGGTTGAAAGAAGCACAGGCTAAACAGGCTGCTACGTCGTGGTCTGGGCCTAAACAAGGTAAGCAGTAAGAGTGGAAATCTTTATGAGGTATTTGTTTCCCACAAGTTAAACAGTTATTCACTTTTTCTGACATCGGCTGAGGCAAGAAAGAGCCCCCAACGGGGTACTTAGCTTTTTAGAAGTCTTCGAAGTAGTATTCGGTAGTAGTAATCTCTGGATCTGACCAACCGGCACTTGCGAACAGCTTCTGCTTCGGGTGCCACGCGGCAAGAAAGACTGAGGAAAATGGCGTCGGCTGATGCCTTTATACCCGAAGACCAGCAGAGATGACGTCGGGTGAAGTGCGACACCAGCCGAGGCCAGACCCAGACTTTGGAATCCGGCCGACCGAAGGGCTGCCTGACGACAGGACAACCCATTTGTTAGGACTGCAGATGCATCCTTGAAGGACATCTACAAATTACTGCAGCACTCAACTTTCCTCACTTGTTAGGAGGAAAACAGTTTTTAGTACTTAAATTAATAAGCACCTATCCAGGCATGTCTAGGGGTCAGCTCCCTGTATTTTCCCCTGTCCACCTGATGAATCTGGCCATCTTGTGGTAATGTAACAATTGCCTCATGTACACGGACAACCCTCTCCTCCTACCGCCCAACACTACAACCTGTGAGAGATGCACTTATATAGCCAAGCTGGAAGACAAGTTCCCTCCAGCCAAGACTGTACTAGACCGTCAAGAAGAGAAGGTAAACACCTGCACCATACCACACTCAACACATAGTCCATAAAAACCTATGCCACCTAAAGCCACATACAGTAACGCAAAACTCACACCTACATTCGCAAAGGCTCTCAATAAAAATCTGCCCATAGACCTCCAAAGCAGAAACGCAAGCAACCCCCCCCACCCCAACACTAACCAAATGACAGCCCACAAAATCAGTGTGCAACTCAACCTCAGCCCATTAGACAAAACAACATACCCAACACACTAGTCATAGGTGACTCTATAGTCAGGCACACTGATGTCGCACTCATCACGTTAAACAAGGAGAAAGTTACAGTCAGCTGCCTGTTGGTTGCCAGGATCCACCACATAACCCAAGCACGCATGTCACTCCACAACAAGTACAAATACAACTGTCATTGTCCATGCTGGTGTGAATGACCTGAGATGTACATCAGTGGACATGGAGGAGCTCTCGGATCATGTAGCCCAGGCAGGTATGACCCTAGCCCCGAGTAACATCCTGCCATCACCCAGAAGGATATCAGAATACAAGGACAAAATGCCTGATTTCAATTGGCTAAGCTTCTGGTGTCATTCTAAAGGGATCCTGTGCCTGTCTGCTTGGGATGATATGATAGACAGAACACGATGCTTTGCCAGAGATGGCCTGCATCTGTCACCCTGGGATTCCGGACACTGGCTAAGGCTCTTGCCACCCCTATAGTGCCTTTTTTAGGCAAGGTTCAAACAACAAACTCACCATCGTAGCAGGTATAAGCAAGCAAAATCTGAGGGTAATGCTACTCAATGTTAGAAGTCTAAACCTAAAAATGTACTCACTAGAGGTACTCCTTAAAATGGCGACCATCGACATCTGTGTAGTGACAGAGACCTGGTTCGAGGCTCCAGACAGCACCCCTGCATTACCAGGCTATAATTCATACCACAACATTCGGCCACCTAACCTGGACCAAAACACTAAAGGAGAAGGCATGTCCATATTCATTAAGGATATCCACACCTCCAGACTAGTTGCTCAACATAAAGCATCCAAGATTATCCAAGTGCAACTAACACTGGGCAAGACCGCAATCCAGATTGTAGCTTGCTACAGATCCCCCACCATGCCCCTGGATTTCCACTCCCCATTTCTTGATATACTGGAAAATATTAGGGTACAACCCAACACCCTAATAATGGGCAATTTCAACTACTCCACCATCAACTGGGAAAACTACTCCTTATATACCAACTCTTTTGCTCAACGCTTTCTGGAATTCATAAATTGCACTGCCTTGGATCAGCTTTGTCCATACCCCCACCAGAGGCAGCAATATCCTAGACCTGGTCATTACCAACATGGGCAACCGGTGTTCCATACCAGAGGTCAGTTCCTTGTTGGTCAGATCCGACCACAAGCTAATCACCCTAGACATCCACATCCCACCCCAACCTCCCCATTAGGGAAACCACTGTAAAAAATTTCTCCAAAGCCAACTAAACCTTCTCAAGACAGAAGTGGCAAACTTCATGACACCCATGCAGAAGGGCAATAGAGGTACAACTGCTGAATCCCATAAAAACGCACTTTATAAGCACTTACACGAGTGCATGGATCCTGCTATCCCTAACAGAACCAAGACGCTATCCTCCAAAAAAAGGAAGTCAATCTGGTGGTCCCCTACCATAAACAAACTCTACAACAGATGGAAGAAGCTGTTGTAAAAAAAAAAAAAAAGAGTAAAATCCCCTGACTGCAGGAACTCCCTGGTCAGCCTCAGTAAGAAGCTGAGATCCCTCATAAAATCCTCCAAAGTGAGTTACGAAAACAAAAACGCCACTAATTCTAAAGACAACCACAAGCCATTCTACAGCTATGTCAAGAATCTCAATGGCGACACACAGATCTGCTCTGAGCTACAGCACAATGCCACTAGATATACAGACCCAACTGATATTGCCAACATCCTGGCAGACAGGTTCAGTGCAAACTTCATCCCCCAAAGGGTCCATCACTATACCGGAAGAATGCAAAGCCCCTGTAATCACGGCTGCACAAATAAGACCACACTCTCCAAAGCCAGGAACACAGCATCCATGGGACCTGACAACATCCCAGGCTACATTCTCTGCACGAACTACAGAACGAACTGGCACCCCATCTAAGCACCATGTTCAATCATAGCCTCACTTCAGGCTTTGTGCCTACTGAATGTTACACAGCGACGGTTATCCCACTCCGCAAAGGGGGCGCCACCATGGACCTCAGGAACCACCGCTCCATTAGCCTGATGAGCCTGGTCTGCAAGGCCATGGAACGTATCATCTTGGAGCTTATAAACAAGTACATAGGTAACCCTCCAAACTCTGGACCCCACTCAGTTCAAGTCTGGAAAACGTAAGTCATGTCTTCTAAACCTGACTTCTCTGAAGCAGTCACCAGAGCCGTGGACAAGGGTAAGGTAGTGCACACTGCCTATCTTAACCTCGCCAAGGCTTTCGACATCATCCCCCACTCTGGAATTATAGATAAACTCACTACACTGGGCATAAATCCCTATGTCACAAGATGGGTGGCCAACTAGCTCACTGACGGAACCCACACAGTGAAAGTAGCTGACTCCAAATCCAACTTCAGACCAGTGACAAGTGGAGTACCACAGGGCTCAGTCAGGGATCCTCTCCTGTTTGGCATCTACTTCTCAGAAGTCCAGGCTAATACAGCAGGTCTTTGGCTAATGAAGTATGCAGATGACTGCAAACTAGGTGCCATAACAGAATCGCCTAATGATGTGGACATTCTACAAAGGGGCCTCACTGAGAGTGATGCTTGGTGTCAAAGTCATGGCCTCAGGCTCAATGCCAAAAAGTGCTCTGTCATCCCCTTTGGGAAAAACAATGTACCCAGGAACTACCACAGAGGCGGTAGCCTACTAAACACCAAAAGTATGATAAGAGACCTTGGGACACAGATGGACGGTAGTCTCTCCTTTGATAATCACGTTGCCACAGTAGTCAGAAAATCCTTCTATGTGGCACACCTCATCACAAAAGGTTTCTCATCCAGGAAAAAAAGAGGTCATTGTTCCCCTCTACTAGTTACTCATTAGACACATTATAGAGTACAACACCCCTTTTGGTATGTACCTCACAAGACAACTTCTACAACTGGAAAGGCTGCAGAATTACCTCAAAAAGAGGATTACCGGCCTCAGACAGATGCCCTATGCAGATAGTCTCAAAACACTCCAGCTTTACTCCGTTGCATATCGCCTACTCAGAGGCAATCTCTGCCTAACATACAAAGCTATGTCAAACCTAGAGCTGTTGGACATGCTCCACTTAAAGAAATCCCAATCCCTCTGAGCTACACAATAAACAGAACATGCTGGAGAGATAGATTCCAGTCCTAGAGACTTCCCATACTCTGGAACAAACTACCTATCTATATCAAACAAAGCTCCTCATTAGCACTCTTCACGAAAAATCTTGATGACTGGATGGGATATAGGAAATTCACCCCGGGGATCACTTCTGTGGCTCTGCTCGACGGGGGCACAGGAAAATAATTTTCTTGAGTGGCGAAAGCCAGGGTCCCTTTTTGGCTAGGCTTAAATAGGCCCTAGGGCCAATAGCCTAGCACCTACCTATGAACAATAGATTGTGATTTAAGAGGCAAGCACAAAAAGAAAGGAAATTATATAAGAAAAATGTTGGAAGTTATAAGACGTGGCAAATTAAAACTTTGGGAAAAAAATCACGGACTTGGAGAACGGAACCAGATTATTTTACAGTATGTGAAAGTTTAGTTATAGGAGAAGAGGAGGAGGTAGTTGAAACACAATTTTCTGACCATTTTGCAATGTGGCTAGAGATAAAAGAAAACCATGAATATATAAAACAGGCAAAAGAATAAAAAGGATAAGTGAGAAAGCAGGGAATCAAGAAGGAAAGAGATTAGTAATACAGTTAAGGAAAGATCATATTATTGTGAGAACATTTTATAAAACCTGGTATGAATGGTGGATATTTAAGAAAAAAAACTTTTTTTTGCTGTGGCAATATGATGCGAGAAAACTAGAGAAACAAATATAAAAACATAAAATGATGCATTGGAAGATTTAGAAAGTACAGTTGTGTACACTTACCATAAATGTAGATGTTAGAGTGTCTTCACTGTTGCAGTCATGACTGTAGGGTTCTCCCCTGCCTGCCGGCAGGCAGTCCTCGGTCGGCCAGAATCCCAAAGTCTGGGTCCGGCGTCGGCTGCTCAGCCATGCTCCCTGACGTCAGAGCACCAGGAGTACAAAGCTGACAGCCGACGCCATGTTCTCCAGTTTTTCTTGCCCCATATGTCAGGTGTTCCAAAATGAGTAAGATCCCATACCCTTTGCAAATACACCTCAGAAGAAGGGTGAAAAAGGGAACCACACAAAAGAAAAAATAAGAGGGGACAGGAGGGAGGGAAACCCAGACTGCAACAGTAAAGACACTCGAACATCTACATTTATGGTAAGTGTACACAACTGTACTATGTTCATCGTGTTTCACCGTTGCAGTCATGACTGTAGGGTTGAATCCCAAAGCAGAATAAAAGAGAGGTGGTCATAAAGTAGTGGGGGCAGCTAAAAGGCCCTGCAAGACTGCAGAAGCAAATCCTGCCCTAGACTTAGAGTAAAGAGGTAGATTGTAGTGCTTAGAAAAAGTATGCACCGAACTCCAAGCTGCAGCTTCCATAATGTCCTTGGTAGGAACTCCCCTGAGGAAGGCAGCTTAAGTGGCAGCAGCTCTGGTAGAGTGAGTCCTTATACTCCCTGGGATTTGCTTTCCATGGTGTGAATAGCAAAATCTGATTCCATGAGCAATCCATTTAGAAATGGTCTGTTTTGAAATAGCTTTACCTTGGGAACTTGAAGCATAAGAAACAAACAATTGCTCTGATTTCCTGATGTCCTTGGTTCTGTCCAGGTAAAAATGTAGTTGTCTGTGTACATCCAAGGAATGCAAGATCCTTTCCCCCTTATTTTGAGGAGTGGGGAAAAAAGTTGGCAAGTGAATAGTTTGATTTAAAGCCACTTTGGAAACCACCTTAGGCATGAAAGTAGGATTAGTCCTTAAAGACACCCTGTCTTGATGAAAAATAATATAAGATTCCACAGCCATGAGAGCTTGCAACTCCGAAACTCTCCTGGCAGAGGTCAGAGCTAACAGGATGGCTGCCTTCCAAGATAAAAAACTTGATGTCAGATGTGGCAGCAGGCTCAAAAGGAGGTAAGGTGAGTTTTTCCAAAACATAGTTGAGATCCCAAGCAGGAATGGGTGGAGATCTAGGGGGCCTTAAGTTCTTAGTTCCTCTGAGAAACTGTCTCATGAGCTGATGGGAAAAGATTGGAGGGTCTGTATTATAATGAGCAGAAATAGCAGAGGCATGTATCTTTATGGAAGAGAAAGAGAGACCCTTATGTAAGAGGTCTGTCAGGTAAAGTAAAATCAGAGGAATGTTAGGAATAAGAGGATCTGAATCCTGAGCCTGCATCCAGGAACAAAATCTTTTCCATTTTCCTGCATAAGATTTTCTAGTGCTAGGACATCTGGCTTCTAAAATGACATCCATAACCTGCTTGGGTAGGAGAGAATGAATCATAGATCCTGGATTAACCAGGCCGCCAGGCTGAGAGTTTTGACATGGGAGTGCAGAACCAGACCCTGGTGTTGGGACAGAAGGTTCGGAGTCTGTGGTAAAACCCAAGGGGGTACCAGACAAAGGTTTTTCAGTGTTGGGTACCAAAACTGTCGAGGCCAATTTGGGGCCAGCAAGATTATCATCTTGGGCTTGTCCTGTTTGATCTTTAATAATACCTGTGGAAGAAGAGGTAGAGGCGGGAAGGCATACCCAGACAGGTTTCTCCAACTGAATGATAGTGCATCCACTTTCCAAGCTAGTTCGTGGAATGTCCTGGTGCAAAAAATCTGTAGTTGATGATTGAGGTGGGATGCAAAGAGGTCTATGTGAGGACATCCCCAGACTGCTGTAATCATCTTGAATATTTCGGTGTCCAGCATCCATTCGTGTGGGTCAGTCAGGTTTCTGCTCAAACTGTCTGCCAGGAAGTTTTGCTTCCCTGGTAGAAACTGAGCTTGAAGGTCCAGTTTGCAAGCTAGAGCTGTGTTCCACAGATTCATGGCTAGTCTGCAAAGGGGATAGGAATGAGATCCCCCTTGCTTGTTTATGTACCACATAACTGTGGTGGTGTCTGTCCGTATCAATAGTTGTCCTGGTTGTAGAAGATTCCTGAAGGCCAATAGAGCTTTCTGAACGGCTAACATTTCCTTTAAGTTGATATGCAGGTGCTTCTGATCCTTTGTCCAAAGGCCCTGCAGACAGTTGCCCTGAAAATGAACTCCCCATGCATAATCTGAGGCGTCCGTGGTTAGTATCTGAGTGGCTGGAGGCAGACTGAAGGGTTTTCCTTTGTTTAGAGTACATGCCTCGGATCACCAAAGGAATTCCTTCTGAAGACAAGGCAGGACGGTGATCTGTATGTCTAAACTGTGGCAATGCTGAGACCATACACTTTTTAGGTACCACTGTATTTTCCTCATATGTAGTCTTGCATATGGTACGAGAAGGATGCAGGAGGCCATGTAACCCAAAGCCTGCAGGAATTTCCTTGCAGATTAATGTTGCCAAGGTTTTGAAAGTTGAAGCCAGCTGTAATTGTTTTTCGTATGTCAGAAATGCCATCTGGGTTGTTGTATTTAGAAAAGCACCCAGAAAAATTATCTGTTGTGAGGGTGTCAAATTTGACTTTTTTATGTTTACAGTGAATCCCAGGAACTTGAGAAGATTCTGAACAAATTCTAGATGCTGGAGTAAGACATCCTTGCTGTCTGCCTGAATAAGACAGTCGTCCAGATAAGGGTAAATTTGAATTCCCTTGAGTCTGCAATAAGCTACTACTGGAGCCAGGCATTTGGTGAAGACCCTGGGCGCAGTAGACAATCCAAAGGGCAGTGCAGAGAATTGATAGTGCCTCAATCCGGCCTTGAACCTGAGGTATTTTCGGCATTCCTGTCTGATGGGAATGTGTAAATATGCCTCCTTTAAATCCAAAGTTACCATCCATGCATTTTTGGTCAGCATTGGAAGCAGCTGCTGTAGAGTAAGCATCTTGAATTTTGGTATCTCGAGAAAAGTGTTCATGACTGACAGATCCAGAATGGGTCTCCATGAATTTTGCTTTCTGGGGACTAGAAAGAGCCTCGAGTAAAAACCTTGTCCCATCTCTTAAAGTGGAACCAGTTCTATGGCTTTCATAGCCAAGAGAGCTTCCACTTGGTTTAAAGGCCTCTAACCATTGATGTTTTGGAAGATCTGGCCATCCGCTTGGTCCTGGTAGGGTATGAAAATGGAATTTGTAACCTCTTGAAACCACATCCAGAACCTATTTGTCCTGGGTTATACGAGTCCAATTTAGGTGAAAAAGAGAAAGTTTTCCTCCGAGAGGGGCTTCCAGGTAAGAAGTTCCTGCAGCCCAACAGAGGGAGTCATTGAGTCTGCTTTCTATGAGATTGCGACCTGTCCTCTCCTCCCCAGGGGTGGAAGCAGTCCACTGTCTTGGTCTATAAGAGGCTTGCGTTTGAGGCCTTCCTCGGGAGCGCCTGTATCTACCCCTCTGTGGCCTGTCTGAATTGGGAAAGGATCAATTTTTTTGTAGGCCAATTCCTACTAAATCTGGGTGGCTGTACTTGTAAGAAATCTTTAACTGTTTGCATGGATTTTGCCTTGTCCTCCATCTTCTTTATCACCTCTTCAGCTTTAGATCCAAACAAAACATTATGCTGAACAGGAGCATCCAATAATTTAGCTTTTACTTGATCTGGCAAGTTTTGTTCCTTTAACCATGCATGCCTTCTAATGACTGTGCCAGAGGCAGCAGCCCTACAAGAAGCCTCCAAGGCATCAAATCCACAGTGTAAACCATGCTTCCCAACTTGTTCAGTGGCATGCATTAAGTCATGTAATTCCTCATCATCTGCACAGACGGAAATGGAAGTTAGCTTTTGTTTTAAAACAGACAGAAGAAATTGCTGGTATTTCAGCATATGAAACTGACAGTTTAAAGCCCTAATAGATAAAGTAGCAGAAGTGTACACTTTTTTCCACCATCTTTCTAAAGATCTGGAATCCTTCTCAGTGGGAATGGGGGTTTTAGCAGAAGCGGCCTTAACCCCCCCTTAGGACCCTGAGAAATGGTTTCAGGATCAGCAGTAGGATTCTTGTATAAAAACTGGTGGGAATCAGGAACCCTATAACATCTGTCTGGCTTAACAGGAGCTGGAGGAAGAGAGTCAGGAGTTAAGTTAGCCTCCGAAAAAGCATCATCCACAATATCCAAAATAGGAGGAATAGCCAGGGGTCTATGTTGGGGTAGTCTTTTCTTAGATTCAGAGTACTCCTGTCCTTCCCAGTGAAAATGTTCCCTCATTTCATGCAAAGTTTCCCCAAAAGAGAAATCCTCAGGGGGAGAAGCTGAAGGAATGGATTCCTCAGCATCAGAATCCTCATAAGGAGGGAAAGAATATTCCTGGTCAGAAAATGAAACTGAAGAAACAGAAGCCTGATCAGAGGAGTCATAATACACTTCCTGCCTTGGCCTTTTATCTGGAGGGGGATGTGAACCCCTAATCATAGTAAGTCCTCCGCCATCTTAAGTAACTGTTTCTGAGACTTGGGTGCCGGATCTGAAGAGGCCTGGGCTGCAGTCTTTGATTTGGAAGGAGTCTTTGCCTTTGTCTTTGGCTTTGCCTTTATTAGAAGCTGAGTAGGCCTGAAAACCCCTTCGGAAGCCGGTACCTGCACAGCGGCTCTGGACCCATCCGAAGGAGCACTGTCCAAAGGTCCTGCAACAGAAATATTCAAAGGCCAAGTTGACTCCTCGTGGGAGTCCGTTTCGGCCATCGGTTCCGAAATGGCTGACAACAGGGACTGCAAAAGCGCCTCACTGACGACGGCCGAACCAGAAGCTGGCTCTGCTTGTACAACATCGTCTGATTTGGACCTCGGAGGCCTGTCTTTATCCTTGCGTCGTTTGTGAACTCTGGTAGCCGGAACCGTATCCGACATTTTATAATTAAAACGCCTACCGAAGTAATGAAATGCAAAATCGTACCTTCGTTTAATCGTACATTGATTGAATCTAGCACAAAACCGACAACTAGCTACGTCGTGGTCAGGGCCTAAGCAAGGAATACAGTAAGAATGAAAATCCTTATGAGGTATTTGCTTCCCACATGAAATACAATTATTAACTTTTTCTGACATCGGACTGGAGCAAGAAAAAAGTTTCCCCAACGGGGTACTTAGCTTTGAGTAGGAGAAGAAAGTCTTCGGACTGAAGTACGTTTACAAAAAATTGTCAGGAGTCAGCCGACCGGCACTTGCGAACTGCTATCACCGCACGGCAAGAAAGACTGGAGAACATGGCGTCGGCTGTCAGCTTTGTACTCCTGGAGCTCTGACGTCAGGGAGCATGGCTGAGCAGCCGATGCTAGACCCAGACTTTGGGATTCTGGCTGACCGAGGACTGCCTGCCGGCAGGGGAGAACCCTACAGTCATGACTGCAACAGTGAAACACGATGAACATCATAATGACAGGAAGGGCAAAGAAAAATAATTTAAAAGAAATCAAGAAAAAGTACAAGAACTGTTACATAAGCAAAGATATATTTACAAGTAAAACGAGACTTATCAAGTTACTTAAACAGAGTAAGGAAAGGAAGATGGTAGTGTACTGAGAGAAAACATGTAAAAGGAGAAATGGAAAGAACTCAGGAAAAATTATGAATACTGTAGTATAATATGTACAAGAAATGTACAAAGAAAAAAGAAGGTAGTGGAAAAAACATGGAAAGTAAAAAAGATAACAGAGAATGAGAATAAAGAGTTGGTGAAGGAGATGCCTACAAATGAGCTACATAAAGTATTAGGACAGGTTAAGTATAGATTTGCTGCAGGCCCAGATGGAATAGAGTATGCAATGTATAAAAATTTTAGGGACTAGTAAAAAAATATTTTTTAAAGATTCTGAATGAATGGTTACATGAAGGTTTTATTTATAAAGAATTTTGTAATGGAATACTTAAATTCATATGGAAGGAGGAAGATAAAAGACAATTAAACTGGAGACCGACAGAACTGAATAATAATGATGATGACATCTTTATGAAAATAATAAAAAACTAATTTGAAACTAGAATGGAAATTATTATGGAAGATAGCATATATGGTATAAAGTGGAAGGGCGGTCAAGAATTATTAATTATAGTTAGAGAAATTGTGGATGACATTATGATCAGAAAAGAAGCAAAAATCATGATAAGAGATCTTAAGGCATTTGACACAACTGGGCATGAAATCTTCTTGGCAATAATGAAAGAAATAAAGCAAAAAAGTTAGGAAATTATTATTACTATACAATGACATGCATCAAGTATATGACTGGTTAAGCCAAGCAGTACATATGAAGAGTGCTATAAAACAGGGATGTCCAGTGCATTGTATACTCTTTGCATTAATTAATATGAGAGTATGTGAAATAAGTTACAAAATGAAGAAAGCGGGATAGACAACAATTGAAGGCTTAAGAATTCCAGTTCTGTTAACATATGAAAATGATATTATAATGAGTGCAAAAAAAAAAAAAAAACAAATTTAGATAAAAAGTAATAGTTTCACAAGAGATTTCTTAACATGATAGGAATGGCTTTAAATAAAGAGAAATCTAAAGTTTAGGTGATTATGTAAAGATCTGGGGTATATATTTTATTTTACAATAAATTACATTTCTGTGTTTGGTACAACTTGGGAATAATGATGTAAGAAGAATTCATTGGGAAAAAATAGAAGAAATAAAATAAAATAAAACTGTCTTTTCTGAACAACATATACAAATTCCTAAATTTTCATCTCTGTTAGACCCCCACTCCTTTCTCTATAACCACAATCTGATTTTATTTAATATTGCCAGTAAAAACAAAAATACTGTATAAGAAAAGTGGCATGATATGTTTACATTGCCTGGAATAAGAAACTATGGAATGTGTGTTTTTGAAATGTAAGAGAGTAAAAAATGTTGTGGGGAAAACTATGTAAAGAAAAGTATCTTCAAACATGAATATGATTAAATATGGATATTATAAGACTAGTAAAGAATATGTTAAAAGAATAGATAAATTACTTTATCTTACATGGAATGAAAAGAATAAATGACATTTTGTTTAATCGTAAATGGATTTTAGCAACAATACTAAGTAAAATCAGATGGTGGTTAAAGAAAAAGTAGTGAGGGTTTACCAGGGATGAAATTTTAGAATGATTGTTTAAACAGATTTGTGAGTGTGCGCATATACATATATATATATATATATATGTGTATATATATATATATATATATATATATATATATATATATATATATATAGATATATATATATATATATATACACACACACACACACACACACACACACACACACACACCCACAGAGAGAGAGAGAGAGAGAGTACTCATGTAAATATGCAAATATTTTGTAAATAAGAGTTATTTTGTACATAAATAAAAGACCATTGAATTTTTACATCCCTGTGACCTACCACCAACTCAGGCAGATGTGGCCTTGCTTTAACTTCGCAGTTGAAGGACAACACACTCAGGAGTACAGCACCTCCTTATGCTGAGATGCAGTGTCAGCAGTCCACCGGGTGTGGGAATAGAATGCACAGACATCAGCAACAACAAAGGTGAGTGTGCTATCTGTTGCACCACTGACATTGATACCCTTTGATGCCCCTAGGACCTATTAGAAAAAGCATACTAATCAGTGCAATGCAGAGTATTTTATGTGAATTATGCATACAAATCAAGCAAATCTACAGTGCATAACTCTACATTTAAACCTGATGACCCTCCAGGGAAGGCATCAAGCTACACAGAGCATGAGTTGGAATGTACCCCTCACACATTTTTTCCTTATTAATAAGACAATAAAATAGGATCCCAAGTTATTACAGACAGGATAGCCATGAG